>NW_022885171.1:0-19901 GCF_011952205.1 Bombus bifarius | reverse complement strand
AATATATATATATATATATATAATTAAAATTTTTATAAATAGAATATTTATAATAGTATCATTGATTATTTTTGGATTGAATAAAAAAGTATATATCCGTATCGAGATATATACTGTCTCATATATATATATAATTAATTTAAATTTTTAGTAAAAATGCTAAAATATATTTATGGGACGATAAGACCCTATAGAATTTTATATTTATATATATTAGATTTTAAATTTTTTAAATATAAATATTTAATTGGGAGGATTAGTAAATTTATAAAACTTTATTTTAAATATAAACTTTAATTAAAGAATAATTAATGATCTTGTATTATAAATTAAAAGAATAAATTACCTTAGGGATAACAGCGTAATATCTTTTTAAAGATCATATTAATAAATATGATTGCGACCTCGATGTTGAATTAAGATAAATTTTAAATGCAAAAGTTTAATAATTAAGTCTGTTGGACTTTTAAAATCTTACATGATTTGAGTTCAAATCGACGTGAGTCAGATTGGTTTCTATCTATAAAAATAAATAAATTATTTGTACGAAAGGACTATAATTTTTAATTAAATTATATTATTAACTTTAATTAATAATTTTGATTATATTAGCAAATTAGTGCATTAAATTTAGAATTTAAATAAATTATAATAAAATTATAATATATAATAATTTTTTTTTTAATTTTTTATTAATAATATTTATAATTTTGATTAGAGTGGCTTTTTTAACTTTATTTGAGCGTAAAATATTAGGTTATATTCAATTACGAAAAGGTCCAAATAAATTAATAATTAAAGGTTTATTTCAACCTTTTAGAGATGCTTTAAAATTGATATCAAAGGAATTTTTTTTTTAAATTTTAATAATTTATATTTATATAGTCCAATAATTATATTTTTTTATCATTAATATTATGATTTATTTATCCTTGAATATATTCTTTTCTTTTTATTGATTATAGAATTATTTTTTTAATATTAATTTTGAGATTAATGGTTTATCCAATTATAATAATTGGTTGAGTGTCTTTATGTAATTATTCAATTTTAGGTTCATTACGTTCAGTTTCTCAAATAATTTCATTTGAAATTTTATTATTTTTGGTTTTTTTTTTACTAATAATTTTAATTGAGAATTATTCTTTATTTATATTTATAAAATTTCAATATAATATATATATTTTTTATATATCCTTTATATATTATTTTTATAATTAGAGCATTAATTGATTTAAATCGAGTTCCATTTGATTTGATTGAAGGTGAATCAGAATTAGTTTCTGGATTTAATGTTGAATATTATAGAAGATTATTTGTATTAATTTTTTTATCTGAATATTTAAATGTTATATTTATAAGATTATTATTAACAATAATGTTTTTTGGATTAAATTGATGATCATTTAGTTTTATTTTAGTTTATTTATTTCATTTAATTTTATTAATTATAATTCGTGGTGTATTACCTCGTATTCGATATGATAAATTAATAATAATATGTTGGGTTGAATTATTAGTGTTAATTTTAATATATTTGATATTAGTTTATTTAATAAAAGAATTTATTGTTTTGATAGTATTTTAATTTGTATTTTAAAAAATATTTAATTTTTAATAAATTTTTTTATAATAAATTATTATTAATTTTAAATTAATTTTATTAATTTAAAAATTATAAAAATTTATATGTTTATATATATAGATTAAGTTTTCAATTATTATATTTAAATATATAAAAGTTTGTTTATATAAATTTATTTAATTAAAAAATTAATTTTTATTAAATTTATATATATATATATAAATAAATTGTTTAATATTTATTTATTGATTTCTAATTAATATTATTAATTTAAAAATTAATTTTATTTTAAAAATTATATTTAAATATGTGTGTGTGTGTATTTTATATACATATTTAAATATGTGTGTATATTAATAAATTTGTATGTATTTATATAAATATATTAATATTATTAGTAAGTTTGTGTTTATATATATATAAAAATAAATAAGTAAATTTGTGTGTGTATTTAAATATATTAAATATATATATATTAATTTATGTGTATTTAAATTTTATAATATTTATATATATATATATTTATAGATATATATAAATAAATTAAATTTTTTATTTTTTATATTTAATTTATTTATAGGTCTTATTAAATAAATTATAAATTTATTAGATAAATCTAAAATTAAAAAAAAATGTAAATATAATTAATTTTGATTTAAATTAAATAAATTATTTATGTTTAATAATTATAATAATTTAATTATATAATTAAATTTTAATTTATAGTTAGATAATTGTTTATTTAAAGTTAATAGAATATTTTATTTCTATAATATGATTTCAAGTCATATACTTATTCAAGTTCATTAACTAATTATTTTTTTTAATAATATATCTCAAATATTATTTATAAAAAATGATAAAATTAAATATATAAAATATAATGATGTAAATAATATATTTAAATTTGTATATGGATATTCAATTATTTGTTTTCCTAATCAAGTAAGTATAATAATCGTTAAGAATCAGCCGACGTTATTTGCAAATTGTCAGTTGTTGTTATCTGTTTAATAAACATTATTGGTTAAATATCACCTAGTGTACTTCAGTACCTATTACACCATTCCACCTCATATTCAAGAGATAAAAACAAAACACCATTAAAAGCTGTAACAGTTATACTTTCAGACCAGAAGAATAAGATGAGAGTACAAGTAAATGAAAAGATATGGAACATTTAAGGACACTAGATATAGCTTTGCAAAGAAAGGACAAGATCATACATGATCTATCACAAACGCTATCATACTTTGAGAAAAATATATTTTTCATCTTTCTTAAAATCCTTTTTAAGAAGGAAAAATGATTTGAAACAAGAACAAAAGAAACTTTCAATCATTTTTCTTGCCTTAAATCGCAGTGTAAAAATAAAGACGAAAAAAATGTTATAGCGGATTGTAAAGAAAATACAATGAACGAACATACCTTGTTGTCGCGAATTGAAACGTTGCTCGTCACCGTGTGTGTCTGATTTGGCGTGCAAGACATTTCCTTGCGGAAGTTGACCCTCTAGTTGTTGGCGCGAGGTTCGCCGCTAACGGTTGCTGCGATGCTGATGATGATGTGATCATGTGGCACTGTATGATTTACTGCTGTATCTCTGTTCACTTGATCGTCCAATGCTCGTGATCCGGCTCGAAGGACCAAATGTTACGACCGTTCGCGTAGAGACGCGATCGCGAGGGAAACGTGTGAGCGGGAGACGTAAATTTTTGCTACGATTATGATAATCGACGCCGCGAATTAGTCGTTCCCCTGTTTCGTTTAGAATAACAGAGATAGTTCAAATGATTTTAACTTTGAATTAACACGGTTAATATAAACGTGTATATTTAACGATATTTAAAGTTATAATGAATACGTCACAAATGATTTAACGATGATACAATTAGTTTGTTACAGTAATTTGACCCGATTTTATGATATTTCTCGATGTATTCGTTAAACTAAGCGACTTTGATTTTATTCGTCTGAACCTTTCGATGCATCCCGTTTGAATCCTCATTTGCCACTGACCGCCCTTCCATTTTGTCCTTTGTCTTCTCTGAGATACGACCCCCACTACGCTCGGATCACGCCACCGTTCGCGCCTATGATCACGTATACCAGCTCCTCTCTTTATGCGGATAAAATAACGCACCGAAGGCGAATAGATGTTTCTGGAACTCGCTGCTTGACGACAACTATGCGTTTATCGCTACTTTGTGTATATCTCGACGGTCATGTAAGACGATCTGTTTGCGACGGTTAGGAACACGGCCTATAGTAAGCCTTGGGGCGTAATAAACGGAGAGAATAGAATAATCTACAGGATTATCAACGGTGAAGTATATAAATATACTAACGACTGAGAAAACATAATTGAAGTGAGTTGCTTAGATATGAAATTATTGTTAATAACTAAAAGAATAATAGTACAAGTTCGATTAGCAGAGAGACAAACGTGATTGTGCAGTGAGTCTAGGAAACAGGATAAAATATAAAACAAATAAAAATGGAATATGCAATACGTCCTATCCAAGAAGATTGGATACCAACTAATGCATAATAAAAGAATGTCCGCAATATTTGGAATTAAGAACAAAATTCTTAAAATAAACAACCACCATCTTTATGAACAGAGAAAATTGATTATTGAGACTAAAGAATTTTATTAAGAAACAACATGACGCTCAGAGCATAATAATAAGTTATAATAACCTGAGCACAACTCAAAAACTTAGCTATGACCCTTTTGTAATAACTAACAAACAAACATTTCAAACTTAATTAATTATAAACAAGCTACAGATAATTTGAAGTTGGATATGAAGAAGCTTAATAACAAAATTAAATAAATAGAATTTTTCTTATTTAAATGCGACAGTTCGTAGTACAAAGCAAATTTTGTTCAGGAATAAGGTTTTCTGAAAATTTCGAGCGAAAATTTTTGCAAAAATTTCCTAAAGGAATTATAACCTATGAGATAAATGAAATAAAAATACAAAAACCAACTGATATTAAAAGAAGAATGATTATTTTACAAGATAATATGAAACTGTGTAAGGGATTACATATGTAACATATTGTCCCGATGTACACATATCTGCGAAGCGACTTATTACCCTGTATATTCCAGAAACTTCTTAGTTTGCCCCAGCCTTAGCAATTTGAAACTATTTTATTAAAATTAAGAATTTTCCACATTAGATCGAACGCACTTCTAATAGGTACCAAACAGTATATATATATATATATATAGCAAGATTTTACATATCTCTAAATTATTCACAGAAAATTAATACGGCACATAAATTAGACTTCGGATTGTAAATATTAAGAATAAATAACCGATACAGTCTCACAAAAATAGAAGGATAAAGATAGAGATAAGGGATCAAAAACAACAGTTATTTTTCAAATTTGTATGAAAAAACAAATTTGTATTTGTTTTTATGACTCACTTTTACATGTAGTATAATTTCCACTGCTATTTTAGCACAGAACAAATTTTTAGGTTAAAATTATTCATACAAAGCTAGTACGTAGTTGAATATTTTTTCATTTTATAAACATTCGTGTAAAATATTTACCTCACTAAACTAATCGTTCTTTATAGAAATTTCAGAAATCAACCTTCTAATAATCAAATTGTGTTCTTCACTCATCAGATATTACCAATTAATGCTTGGTAGGCAAAAGAATTGTTTCAGTAAATGTCTATACAATGTGTATCACGTATCCGAAAGACGACTCAACTCAGACGATAACTGATTCCGCGACACTGTGAATCTGACGACAACAGACTAATGCTGTATAAATACAAATGACACTGTTATTTTGCGGCATGCTTGTAAAGTCTAGACGTGATTCTATTGTTAGCTTTTCATGATTGTACTACAAATTTTAGACTGATTAAATAAATATCTAATAACGGTTTTAACGCGTTGACTGTCACGCGTGTTTTCAAAGAAATCTCTGTCAGGCCACGCGTACAGCAGTACCGAGCGTTTTCTGCTAGGTGCTCCCCATCGATGTTTTAGTAATACGAGTCGCTCAAGTGGTGATCTCAAGAATGATCTTTCGTTTCATTTGTTCGCAACATTAAAACCACTATCTATCGTTGAATATAATGAAGGAAAGTGTGGTATAGATTATTCCGACCAAATGGTTTCTTATGCCACCACAATTAGAAAAGGAATCAAATGGTACAGAAAACTTGGCATTCAATTCCTTCTGAGAATTTCTGTTGTAAACGCTTTGACGGTTTAGAAAATTGCAACAAGGAAAAATATAAATATTAGAATATTTAGACAATTATTAGTTGCAAAATTATTAAGGTTGTCTGAAAATACAAAAAATCCTTGTCTTCGACGGAGTCAGCATAATATCGCCATTCGCAAAAATTATTCCGGAAGAAGCATTAGACGCGCATGCAAACTATCTATGTTATGCAAATAAAAGACGTCGAGTGGACCGAACAATGGCACAAAAGAATTTGAGGAAAACAACAACTTATTGACCAACCTCAGCTACGTATAGAATGCTTTAAGGTTTTACATTCTAAATAATTTTTTAATGAACCATTTTCGTATTTCTATTTTATAACAATTCAACAGTTTTATTATTATGGAATATCTTTTCAAATACCTACGAAGATCCTTCGCAAGTAGTCAAATAAGCGACACCCGAATATGGGTTACGCGGCCTGGTCAGAAACTTTGCTGACACCCGAATACAGGTGTCGTGGCAGTCAACGTGTTAATACTTAAAAATAATGATTATTATACTACGAATTTTTATATGGATAATAATATAATAAAATTTGTAAAATATGTATATGTCGGTCCAACCATCGCAGCTGTTACGACCGTTCGCGTAGAGACGCGATCGCGAGGGAAAAGTGTGAGCGGGAGACGTAAATTTTTGCTACGATTATGATAATCGACGCCGCGAATTAGTCGTTCCCCTGTTTCGGTTAAGATAACAGAGGTGGTTAAATGAATGTAACACTGTATAGTAAGTTACATATCACCGTTTATTCTAACAACTTGTAAAGAAGACAGTTACGCTGATGCGTATGTATAAGATGAGTGAGTGACTGATCTACGGGTGTATTCCCGGTCAAGGATGTTGACTGTTCGAAGGATGGAAAATCAGTGCTGTTCGGAGACGATGCTGTGGCGGAGGAAAGCTAAGGATCGGTGTGTCTAGCGCACGGGACCATCGGATTTGTTGGTGACGATTTTGGCTAAGAGAGTGAGGGAAATAGGCTTCGTTGTTAATTGGTTAAACGAAGGTTGGTGGACTAGGAAGGGTCTTAGCCGCCCTCGATAGAAAGTTGCTAGTGGGAAGCATCGTACGTGAGAAAAACTAACTTTCCCGTGTCAAGCCGTAGTATACAATACTCTTAAAAGTAGCGATTTAGAAAAAAGATATTTGTTGGGTCTGAAGGGCCTTAGCTAGAAAATTCCTTAGATTTACGATGGGTCCTTAAGACTATTGAGGGTACGCAGCAAGGATGAGCGGACATCTGGTTTCTGTCTGGCCCGCGGTGTATGGCCTGGTCTAGGTAGAGAGTCGCTCGACGTAACAGCCTCAAACGAAAAATTTTTATTATATATTTCCGACTTCTTTTTTCATAATGTACATGATAGTTTTGGAGAAATATTAAATATTAAAAATTGCAAAAATTTTAAACGGTACAACCCGAAGAGACGAATCGTGTGTATTCATTTGTTGTACGAATCGGATAATTTGGAATAATTTCCTGTCTTATTTATGATAAGTCTTGGTGTTTGGAACAGGAACCGGGAAACCGTTCTATTTGCCGATCGGCAATCTCCAGACAGTTGTTGGTCTTTTACAGACAGTTCTTTAAACTAGCAAAGAGCGTCGGCCGTTAATTTTTTAAACTTCCGCGTCTGGCTTTAACTTTCTATATAACAATCCTTTAAACGGTTTAAACGTTTGCGTATTCCGAAAAATTTAGAGGAATCAACGAAAAAGGAGCACGCAGGGGCATAAATCGGCGAGCCGTGCTCGGTTCGCGTCATTGCAAAGTATTCGGTCATTGCCGAATCATCTGTCATCTGCGGTTGAACAATTAGAAAAGTTCTAAATGCCTATTTGCCTTCACTCCTTGTAATCCTTGACTAGATTTCATAGACGCGCTCGGTATATCTGATTATAATCATTTCTCGTGTATTGTTTCATTATTGAATTTTGTTTTAAATAAATTTTGATTATGAAATTGCGACGTCGTGAGTGGCGAGATCATTTCTCGCCAGTTTTAACTCTCCGTTTAGCGTATCGTCGGAGCTCTGACGTGTCCGTCCACGAAAAAATTTCTAACATGTACTATAAAAAACATGCATTCTTTGAATAGAAAATAGTATAGTACCTGATTACTGTTTCCGAACGAGTGGCCTTTTTGCGCATGTAACACAAACACCAGACGATTGGTCCAAACACCTAGAGACAGCGCAGAGGTATTTGAACGCATCTCCCAGCAAAAGTACGAATGTTACTCCGTTCCAGCTGTTGTTTGGAACGCGGATGAGAATGCGGGATGATCCGCAGATCAGGCAGCTGATCGAAGACGAGTGGGTCGCGATGTTCCAGGAGAAGCGAGATCAGTTGCGCGTATCAGCAAAGAAACGGATCGAGGAGATTCAAGCTGAAAACAGGCGGACGTTTAACCAGAGACGTAATGAGGCGACAACATACAAGACGGGAGAACTAGTGGCAATCGAGAGGACGCAGGGCGGTTCTGAGCTAAAGCTGCAGTCGAAGTTCCTTGGGCCGTACCGCGTGGTGAAAGTTTTGGGGAATGACCGTTACATGGCACAAAGAGAAGGCGAACACGAAGGGCCGCGAACGACCTCCACGGCGGCTGATCACATGAAATGGTGGGACGCTGTTGTAACCTCAATGCACATCAGAGACCAGGCCACACACCGCGGGCAGGATGGCGCCCAGATGTCTGCACATCCTTGGCGCGTGCCCTCAGTAGTCCTAAGTACCCACCAGGGGTCTTGGAATTTTCATAGTTAAGGTCCTTCAGGCCAAGCGAGTATCTCTTGTCTTAGATTTCCTTTTACGTTTATTGTTTACTACGGGTTAACAGGGAAAGTAGGTTTTCCTCGCGTCTGCTATGTTGCGTTAGCAACTTTCTCACGAGGGCGGCTAAAACCCTTCCTGGTCCACCAACCGTCTTATTATCCAATCGGAGACGGTGTCTACTGCCCTCACTTCCTTAACCAAAATTGTCATCAACGAATCCGATAGTCCTGTGTCCTTAGACACACTCACCCCTAGCCTTTCTCAGACATAGTATCGCCAGAAAAACTCACTTATTCTGTATCCTTAGAATAGTCAATATATCTATACCGGTCTCTATCCTTATAACAATCGCGTACTTAACGTATTGTTGTAACTAAATCTTACATAACGTGGTTGGAGTGAGTTGTGATTTATGTTAATTCAGTGTGTGTTACATTGTGATTGCTGAATTAATAATAAAGTTTAATTAAAACAAAGTTAATAGTTGTGTTACGACTCAGCTATTTTATTTTCACCAATCAACCCCAAAAATTACGTGACACTGTCGTAGTCAACGACGCGAGTGAAACTAGCGAAGATGAGCACATCTGAGGGCAGATGTGATTGCCAGTACGGCAGAGTGTAGTATCGTGGACGAAGGGTCTAGCGAGAGGAGGGGGGGCGTGCGAATTATAAACAAGCGGTTGCTGAGCATGTGCGTGGTGCGGCTAAAACAAAAGATATAAGGTTAAGACAAAAGACAGGGGGTTGCTAAGGGACGATAAACGAATTAACAGCAATATGAATTGAGAGGCCAGAGAGTGCGGGTTGCGTTGTTGAGATAGTGTTGTTAGCGTTGTGAAGAGAGAGTTGAATCTGTGTTGACGAGAGTTGTTAATTAATTATCTAGTTGTCTTAATTATAATACGTTTTTGCGATTAGTTCATGTTAAATAATCATTGTTTTCTGTTTAATTAACATCTGTTTAATCAATTTATTATTAATAAACTAATTATAATAGTTTACGATACTACAATATATTTAAATCAATGACTTTATGTACATCTGTATCAAAAAACTGTATCAAAATCATTCACGTATATAGTGAAATCATTGACGTTGATGTTTGTATTAAAAATCATCTTATATAGACATATAAAGTGATTCAGATAATATGGGAAGTACGGAGGCCAATTCACCACACTAAAACGAGGAGAAAGGTCTATATAAACATTTACCCAATATAACCGGGGTTTCGAATGACAGCTTATTTTGTGTTGTAGCATGTAATTTTTCACAGAAATGCGACGGAATTGGTGGTTGGTTTAGCGCTTTTTTACGTTGTTTGAGTATCATGTAAACATTGTGTTATGTTAACGTACAAGCTACATTCACTGAATCAGAGTCTGTATGGGAAACGATTTTCGAATCGCCGTTTGCTTGAGAGGAAAATGTTACAAATAATAAACGAGCGTTTTCGAAATACCCGTTCTTAGAGGAAGCTTACAACAAAAGGAAATGCGCGTGTCGGTAAAAGTGTTAGACAAGAACGAGGTTAAGAAGTACGAGGGGGGGGGGAGAACAAGAGGAAAGTAAAAAGTGATATGCAGCTTGGTAGAGGTTCAGAAGAAAAGTCTGAGGAAATTGTGAAAGGAAAATGTCTGACATAAAATGTGATGATTAAGAAAAGAGTGGGGCATGAAACATGTTATATAAAATATATCTTATATGTTCTATTTTGGTTCATATATATGTCGGAGATAAAAGAACATCGGTGCATTCCCTTTGGAACTTCAGGAAAATCCCTTAACACCGTAATCTAGATTCTATCATAGGCATAATTAAACAATTGTCGTCTTTTAATCCGATTGTATTTGTTGGAGATTTGTAATAATGAGCTTGGGCTCGAGGCGACAGCCAGTCGCCGAACGTAGCTGCGATCACGGGATGAACGCTTTGTCTAACAAAGGTATGGAGTAATTCTATAGCTCTCCTTAAAAGAAATATTTGTGGCGGCACGCGACAGTAAACATTCCAACGGTTTCTGTCCCCTGGCTCGCCACACGCAGACCCTATTCTTCGAGTAAGATGATTGCCAGATGTCGATGCGTCTCCGCAGTACATGTTCAGCTAGCCTGAGGAGCCGCTATAAATCTTAGGATTTAGTTAACTAAAGTCCTTCAAACAAACAGTCTTTGTCCCAGCTACGGGAAGATAGGAGAGACCTATTTTTCAACGAACGGCGTCTCCAACTAGCAACATTCCCTCGAGGGCGGCTAGCATCTTTTTCTAACCACCAATATGGAAATTGACCAATTAGCAGCAACGTCAATTTCCCTTACTTTCTGAACGAAGGCTATCCTCGACGAATCCGATGATCTCGTGTCCTTAGACACACCCCATCATAGTTTTTCTCTGTGGCATCATCGGGACGGAAATTCATTCTTTCTTGCGATCTCATCGACGAAAAGAGTAACCCCATACGACCAGTGAATATTACGCGTTTTATTAACAAAGAGTCCGACTTAGATTTTGTGAGCCCGTACATCTACTATCCCGTTGACCGCGGATTCGTTATTGCACTTAGGATCATTGTCATTAGTTTCTCGAGTATCTAATTACCACGGTTACTTGTCCGATTCTATAATAATCGCAGTTGCACTAGTCAATGTCTTCCCTATTGCACAACGACAATGTGTAATCCAAATGAAGATTCGTTTCACGCCCCTAACCCTAATTCTAATGTAAACCCGACATTTATAATGTAAAAAATGTATATGTAATACAAAAAGAATGCAGAATATAGGTACCAATGTTTAATCTGATTTTCTGTAATTTTGACAGTTTTGTAATCTTTTATTTTTATATTTTTATATTTTCTATATCTTTGTGCTCTTGTATTTTTCATATAATTCTATATTCAAGTAACAGTATAAAAAGGATACGAAAAGTATGGAATGGCAATGCATGTAACGGTACGTGAATGTTACGCGTGCGCAAGATAACCAGGAGAGGTTGTATAGGAATCAAGAGGTCGTTGGACAAAGAGAACGTTTTTTAGCATTACCTTATGTTTAAGACATTCATATATTCTGCAGATATTAGTTCCTATCAGTATACCCACGTCGTTATTAACAAGATGTTTATGTATTTCCATTATCTTTGTTTTAAAATTCACTGTTATTTTGGGAATTTGTTAAAAAATCTCTTAATCCTTTTAGGAGATGTATCACTCTAAACTGAGATCTAAACTCAGATCACAGGTTTTTTTTTATTTTATAGATTAGATTCACAATTTGTCCAGTTTGGACATTTGGTAGAATTTTTTAGCTGTTAGATTATTATGTGGGTAGCTACCCCCAGTGGGATACCATCTTCGTGTTTGTTTGGTTGTGTCCTTTGTGAGGTCTGCTGGGTATTTCCCTTTCAGCCTTCTATCCATGTTTGAGGTGTTGATCGTTTCCGCAGCTAGCCAGTTTGGCTGTGTTCCTATTCTTTCTTTGTATTTTTCTGCGTGTCTGCTAATTTTCTCTTTGACCATTGGTATTCCCAGGTCCTTCCGTATGCCTTCGCTTCTAACGTACCATGGGGCGTTTACTATTGTTCTAAGAATTTTAGCTTGTACTGTCTCTATTTTGTTTATATGGCTCATTGCCGCTGCCCCCCATAGTGGTATTCCGTACGTCCAGATTGGTTTTATGATCGTTTTGTATATTTTTAATTTATTTTCTATGCTTAATTTGGATTTTCGACTTGTTAGCCAATGCATTTGTCTCCTTGTTGTCTGTATTTTGTCTATTATTGATTTAGTATGCTGTTTCTATGTGAGTTGTGTTTCTAGGTGGTCTAGTCCTAGGTATTTGACTTGCCTTGTTTGCGGTATGTGCGTGCCGTTCAGTAGGATGTTTGATGGTGTCTGTTTTCGCAGTGTGAGTGTAATATGGTTGCATTTATCGGGGTTTGCTTTTATTTGTTTATCTTGCAGCCACTTTTCTATTTTTGTGATATGTTCTTGTAGTAATTTGACTGCTGTTTCTGGGTTAGTGTGCCTGACTAGTACAGCTGTGTCGTCCGTGAGTGTCAGTATTTTGCTATTGGTAGTTGTTGGTATGTTTTGTGTATAGTATTGATCCTAAGACGCTTCCTCGCGGAACCCTGCCTTTATGTCTTTAACTTCAGAGTATGTGTCCTTGATTTTTATTACGAAGGTTCTGCTGCTTAAGTAAGATTTTATTAATTGGTATATTTGCTCCGGAAATTGTTTCCTGATTGTTTGTAGTAGGCTTTCGTGGTTTATTTTGTCAAATGCTTTATCTATGTCCATAGAGAGGGCTGTACAGTATTGTTTGTTTTCTAATGCTAGTATTATTTCTTTAATGAGCCTGTGCATTTGCTCTATAGTGGAGTGTATGTTTCTGAATCGAAATTGGTGATCTGGTATTAATTTTTCCTTCTATATTATTGGTTTTATGCGGTTGCATATTATTTCCTCTAGTATTTTGGAAAACACAGGAAGTAGTGATATTGGTCTGTAAGATGCAGTTTGGTGTGGTTCTTTGCCTGGTTTAGGTAACATTATGTCCTGTGCTAGTTTCCACAGTTTAGGAAAGTATTGGATTCTTAGTATTGCATTGAATATTATTGTCATTAGTGTTATCGCTTTTGGCGGAAGGTTTTTCAAGATTTTACCATTGATTAGGTCGATTCGTGGTGCTTTATTGTTTTTTGTTTTCTCGATTATGTTTCTAATTTCTTGTGCTGTTGTTTTAGGTATGGTATAGTGGTTGTCAGTTGAGGTACTAGTGGTAAACGCATCCTCGTCCGTATGACATTTGGGGTTGCTGTTGTTGATATTATGTGGTATAAATGTGTTTCAAAGGTGGTTGGAAAATTCTTCAGCTTGCTCTTCGTTGCTTCTTGCCCATGTGTTGTCTGCCGTCCTGATTGCTGGGACTAGTTTTATTGGTTTCTTTTTTTTCGTGGCTTTCCATAGGGAGTAGTTGGAGTTCTCGTGAGCAGAGAGTGACTCTATGAATTTTGTGAATTCGTTATTGTTGTGCACTTTTATTTTGTTTTTTATTTCCTTTGCAAGTTTGTTTAGGTGTTTTTTGTTTTCTCGTGTTCTATGTTTTTGCCATTTTGCTTTCGCTTTTCTTTTTTCTCTAATTTTTTCAAGTATGTCTGATGGAATTATTTTTGTTTGTCTGTTGGTTGGTTCAGGTATAGTGGTTGTCCATGATGCTTCTTGGATAGTTTCTGTCAATGGTGTTACTGCCTGTTCGACGTGTTCGGGTGTTTCCAATGGGATGCTGCAACTGGTTTTGCTCTCGATTATTTCTTTAAAAATTTGCCATTTGGTTGTTCTGTTGCATAGTGTCCCTGGATTGCTATAAAGTATTAATTTGTTTCTGTAAGCAATTGGGCTGTATGCAATGAGGCTGGGTGTTATTTTTAGTTTATTTGCGTTTAGTCCCTTTGTAACTGCAAAATCGAGTAGGCCAGGTATTTTGCTCAGGTCTGTCGGCCAGTATGTCTTCCTGTGGATAATATATTGAGGTTGTTGTTAATGTATTTTTCCAGGGTTCTACCTCGAGGTGTGGTAATTCTTGATCCCCATAGCGTGTGGTTTGCATTGTAGTCTCCCGTTGCGATATACTTGTCACCTAAGTGTTGAAAGTACTCTTCCCACGTTTGTGATGTCATTTTGTGTCGCGGTGGTACATATACTGCTGACAACTGTAAATGGTTGCTGCTAGTTTGTACAGTAACGGTGGTTGCTTGTATATATTCCTTACTAGCTTGGCTGTGTTAGTGGTGTTTAATGTCGTTTCTTATTATTACTGCGGTCCCTCCGTGTGATTTTCCTGAGGGATGCTTGGTATCATATATTGTGTAGTACGGTATTTTTATGTAACTTTTTATAGTGAAGTGTGTTTCCGATACGAGTAGTATGTCGATATTATTATTATACAGGAATGTTTTAGTTTCTAGGGCCCTTTGTTGTAGTACGTTAGAGTTCCAGGCTGCTATTTTAAGCATGTCCATTTTTATTTTTTACTTAGCAAGTTTGTGAGTAGTTGTAACATGACTGTTGTTTGTTGTACTTGTTGCCTTAGTATTGTGTTTTTCTCACTTACCATTTTTCTTAATATCTCTGTACCTTTAATGGATTGTCTGAGCATTTCTTTGATTTCTGTATCGTCTTCGGTGTTGTTGCTTTGATTCTGTTTGTTTGTGGGCGTTGTTTGTCTAATGTTTTGGGTTACTTGCGCGTAGCTGCGGTTTCCTTGGGGATCGGTGTTTCCGTTTATAGCTTTTGGTTCATTTTGTGCTTTCAATGTTGCTTAATTATCCGTTATAGTTTGTTGTGGTTGGTAGTTGTTGATTGATCTATTGCCAAGTGGTGGAAACTGTTTACGTTGTGATTGTTTTCTGATTTCGCATCCTTTATAGCTGGCTGGGTGGTTTCCATTACAGTTGTAACATTTTACTTCATTTATTTTCCCTACGTATGGACACTGTGTTGTTAAATGCTTCGTATCGTATCTTGTCATATTGTTTATTGCTCTTGTTTGATGACCAATTTTTGCTAATTCGTCACTTAATTTTTTTTGTGTTAGTTTTTGAATGTAGTCCTCTTATAACTATTTCGTAGCTCCTTTCCGTTTTCAGCTGGTATGTGTGGTACACAGCGTTTTTTCTTTTAATTCTTTTATCACTTTCCTATAATTTTCTGGGGTGTTTATTTGAATTTTTACTTGTTCTAATTTTGTTTGTTTTATTGTGTAGTTTTCCTTCCCAACTATATCGTTTAGTCGATCAATAAGCGGGCCTATTATCTGGGCGTCGACAAATATTGGTGGTGGTTTTGTAGTTTGCGTTGATTTAGTTGTGTTTTTGGTTGTTGGGTCGTCTATTTCTTCCGTAAGTGAGCTGAAGGAGTTTCTTAATGGTAATTCTTGCAGCCATCGCTGCTTTTCTGTATCTGAATTTCCTGTTATTTTTCGTTTCTTGTTATAACTTGCCACCTTCCAGCTTTCATCCTGTTGGGTTAATTCGTTATTGGTAATATTCTCTTCATTGTTTGGTATTGTTTCCATATCAACTTCGTTTGTAGCTGAGCATTCCTGTTCTTCGTTTATTGGTTGGCTTGGTTTTGATATGTTTGTTGTTTTATTTATGTAGTATTGTTCGTCTTTGTTAATTATTTTTATCGGTGGGATGTGCTTTTTCATTTTAGTTTTGCTTGTAGTCTTCTTAGTAGAAGACACGAGTTTCCACCATTTAGCTATGGGCGTTGCCGTTCGTAACTTTCTCTTCCCCACTTGCCGCACTTTTTCTGAAGCACTGTTTTACACGTCCGTTTGGCTCGGTTGCTCTGGCAGAACTCGATTTACAACATTGAGAACATTTATATCGAAAATTCTTTCTCGCATGAAGCTTCTGTATTAATACAAAAGGCACGAATTAAGATATATGATTGTTCACAAGTATTAGAGCACTTGCTGATCTTATAGATTTTATAGAAAATGTGATACATGATTGACCAAGATTATTAAGAAAATGAAGTTTACATCCGTATGAGATTAACGATCCGAAATACACACTTTGTGAAAATTCGTGACAGTTGGAGGAAAAGTAATGAATTAACGATTATGTGACAGCAATTAAAATCCATCGATCTAAGGTCTTTATTAAATTAAATAGTTCAAAATCGTTTACATATTAGGTGATCCCATAAGTTTTTGTGTATATATTTATACACTTTTGTGTATATATTTCATGTGTCGATTTCTAAACATACGGCCATACGGGACCAATGCACTTGAGCTTAGCTGATCGAGAACAGGCTAGAGTAGATCTTCGTGGGCATAAGATCGTAATATAGTGAACACAGTGACTTCTAACAGTAAAAAATCACGAGTGAAATGCGTATCCATTTTCGACATCTCATGTTATATGAATTTCGGAAAGAAAGTTCGGTAACAATTGCCAGGAAAAACATATGTGCTGTTTACGGAGAAAATACGCTTTCATCTCGCACCTGTAGGAAGTGGTTCCAACGTTTTAGAGCTGGGAATTTCTGTTTAGAAGAGGAGGTACGCTCCGGGCGTCCTCCTCAGACAGACGGAGATAAAATTCGGGATCTTGTTGAAAAATCACCAAGTTTGACAGTTCAAGAGATGTCAAATGTCCTGAAAATACCTAAGACAACGATTCATAGGTGTTTAAAAAAAATGGGGATGGTGTCAAAGTTGAACGTTTGGGTGCCCCATGAACTTACGGAACGGAACCGTCTTGAACGAACGACAGCGTGCATGTCATTAATTGCACGTAATAAACGTGAACCATTCCTTAAACGCCCCTGGTAACTGGTGATGAAAAGTGGATACTTTTCGAAAACCCTGAACGGAAACGTAGCGATCCCAACGAAATCAGCCACCTGAACGCTGTGCAAAACCAGGGTTACATCCACGTAAAGTTCTTTTGTGTGTATGGTGGGATTATAAAGGAATACTCTATTTTGAACTTTTATCTAGTGGTGATACCATTAATTCAGACAAATATTGCGCTCAGTTAGAAAAATTAAGGGAAGCACTAGCTGAAAAACGGCCAGGTTTAGTGAATAGGAACAACGTTATCTTCCATCACGACAATGCTAAACCGCATGTCGCGAAAAGCGTTACAAAAAAATTGTCTGAATTTAATTGAAAAATTTTACCACATCCCCCATATTCCCCAGACATTGCCTCATCTGATTACCACCTGTTCAGAGCATTACAACACTTTTTAGTAGCTAAAAAATTTGAAAATATTGACACTCTCAAAAATAGCATAGAAAATTATTTTAAAGAAAAACAAGAGAACTTTTATCGAGACGGAACCTACCAGAAAAATGGGAAGAAGTTGTACAACGAGAGGGGGATTACATTTTTTCATGAAACTGAAAGGTATGTAAACGATCTTAACATATATAACCTCTCGAAAAACGGCACGAACTTATGGGATGACCTAATAATTAAACAACTATAAATATATCAAAAGATTATAATAAAAGAATGTAATAGAATATCTAATGTCCGTACTTGTAAATACAACGAAAAACGTAACGTGTAGATTGCAGATGTTTATGAATGTAAAATTTGCGAAAAGCATATGAAAGTTATACACATAAAATATACAAATATTGATATATGCACGAAAACTATGCGTATATGCACAAAGATATGTACAATTTATGAGTAATATGTCTAATATTGATTTATTAACGTTATGTGAATTGATACAAAAGGATATTTAACAATTTCGTTTTAAATAAAAATCTATTTATGACGACGCGCCAAAATTCGCATTACGATAAATTACGATAAATTATAAATTGCTTTTCCGTATCTGCAGCACTCGAATTGTACAAGTAATGTGTGCGTTTGAGGGCCCGACCTTTTGGTCGACCGCGCCATACCTGCAGTAAAAACGCATACTGGCTTCGCATTTAGATGTTCGCGTTCGACTTGGGAATGGCGCGCATAGATGGTCGGCGCGCGACTTGCCCTCTCCTTGCGGATCATTGGACAAGTTAAACCTACCCTTTCGGGCGGCAGCTCGCTTAGCTGGCGCCACGCGATACCTGCCACCATATAGCTCGGTCCCAGCAGGTTGGCTCTCCAGCCGATTATTCCTGCTCGGCAACCATTTTGTATGCTTACCGCTTGCACCGACGGTCACAGGTTTCCTCTCCAGCTCGCACGCTTCGTGCTTTTTTCTGCGCCCCGGTTCTTCGTTACTCTTGTTTTCTTGGTACTATCTTGTTTATTGTTCTATCTTCGATCCAGTGTTCTGTTTGTTGTATCCGTTTATTTCTTCGTTGCGATTCTTTGTTTGGTTGTTGTTGTTGTCTCTATAAACTTGAAATATAAATGCAATTTCCTTTTAAATACAGTAACGAGGTTTATTCAATTTCGATAACATTGTATTAGTAAGATATCGAAGCTAGCAACTTTTCGTTGAAGTTTATTTTATATTTCTTAAATTATTCGGGTAAAGATAACTCCACACTGACGGCCTATTGTCCACAGACAGATGTCGTAGTAATCGGCGGACAATGTCTGTCAGTGAAACTTAAGGCGCGTACGGGCAGACTACAGGCGTCTGTAGACATTGCCTGCCGACAACACATGCCAAAACATGTATATAAACTGCCTGCAAGCAACGTCGCTTGTCCACTAGAAGTTTGCCGGGTATCACTGCGTATCGATGAGTCGAAGATGCCTTGGAGATGCAACACACGGATCGTTTAAATCTACCTGTAATCCAATCAAGCTAGCCTAAAAAAAAGACAAATTCAACATTAAATTGTATCGGACATTTTGCTACAACGCTCAACTGATAGAAATCATGCTCAGGAACAAATATATGTCTTTGCTAACTTTCTAAATATATGTAGACGACGTTTTAAATTGCTAGTAGTTGAAACAAACAATATGATATATTTTTGAGTGATCTATAAGGATTTACAGGCCCACTGGGAAATCTTATTAGTGTTCTCTTGCACTATGTATTAAAGCGCATCAACACCGATAGAAGCACTGTACACGCGATATCGTCGCGTCGTGTCTCCTGAAAATCGCCGATAAGTCGCTCGAAACTTTACTGGAAACATTTCTCCATGTTCTACTGACAATCACATAGCATGTGTCATTGCTGGAATTTGATAAATTTGGTTGAGAACACGAAAGAATTTTCCGTTTACAGTAAAGCAAGGGACTATCGAGTTGGAACAATTCGTGTTTGAAAATAGCGTTCTATGCTAAAATAGCGGTGGAAATTATACTACATGTAAAAGTGAGTCATAAAAACAAATACAATTTTCTTATTTTCTATCTTTTTTACTTTTATCGCAAGTTTGATTTCTATACATATAACTGTTTTCAATTTAAGGAGGAACTTATTTTCTTAAGGGCTTTTCATACAAATTTGAAAAATAACTGTTGTTTTTGATCCCTTATCTCTATCTTTATCCTTCTATTTTTGTGAGACTGTATCGGTTATTTATTCTTAATTTTACAATCCGAAGTCTAATTATGTGCCGTATTAATTTTCTGTGAATAATTTAGAGATATATCGGTTATTTATTCTTAATATTTACAATCCGAAGTCTAATTTATGTGCCGTATTAATTTTCTGTGAATAATTTAGAGATATGTGAAATCTTGCTATATATATATTGCTAAGGCTGGGGCAAACTAAGAAGTTTCTGGAATATACAGGGTAGTAAGTCGCTTCGCAGATA
>NW_022885170.1:0-15952 GCF_011952205.1 Bombus bifarius | reverse complement strand
CCTCAAAACCGATACATTAAGTGTCTGTCTCTATGACCTCTACATGTCTAGCTATTGTTATTTTTCTACCTAATAAGACTCTGTATCCTTCTTCACTATATCCTAATAGAATTCCCATATCTGCCTTCTTGTCCCATTTGGAAACTCTTTTTTGTTCTGGCCTTCTTACAAAAGCTTTACTTCCATATAGATGTAGATTTTTAACACTTGGTTTTCTCCCGAAGAATATTTCAAATGGTGTCTTTCTCTCTATAGTATTCGCTAATATTCGATTTTTCAAGTATACCGCTGTACAAACTATTTCCGGCCAGTACCTTTTATGTATTTTCGCTTCCGCTAACAAGCACCGCGCCATATCCATCACTGTTCTATTATACCTTTCCGCTGTCCCGTTTAATTCATGTACGTATGTTGGGCAATTATTTATTCTTATACCTTTATCCCTAGCAAATTTATAAATTCGATTATTTAAATATTCTTTGCCATTATCGCATCTTAATATTTTTAACCTCTTGCCCGTTAAATTTTCGGCTTCATTTACGAACTGTACGAAAGAATCAAAGACCTCATCTTTTGATTTTATACAATAGATCCTAGCTATTTTACTATAATCATCGATAAATGAAATAAAATATTTTTCTCCATTGAATCCGGTAGTCTTAAAGGGACCACATACGTCCGTATGAATAATTTCCATTATTTCCCTAGCCTTAGTTCGATTATTTTTGAAAGGTAAGTTATGCATTTTGCTTTCTATACACACCCTACATTTCAAAAGTTCCTTTTCAAATTCATTCGGTATGCCAGTCACTAGCTGCTCTTTACCCAAAATCTTTAAGTATTTAAAATTTACGCCATAAATTTACGCCAAGTATTTAATATTTATGCCATCTTTCCTTTTTACTCATACCACTACGTTCGGCGCTGTTTACTAAGTGCTTCTTCCCTTTCAATATACTGAGGTGGTATGGTGATAGGTGCGTAAGGAACTACTCTTGGTGTTTTTAACGAACAATAGTTTAATTAGAACTAATCAACAATCAGAGTTAACAATTAACAACTAACCATTACACTTAACAGACAACAGGTAACAACTAACAAATAACGATAGACACCGAGAGATCATTCGACGCGTTGCTATGCAAATAGTACCGAGGAGTTACACATTTAATGGCGCAAGACAGACTGACTCTGCTTTTGTTTCGGATCGCGCAGATTCTTCCCTTCGTAGCCCATCGATATCCCCCACTAGCGTGCATTCATTAGATGTGCCGCCAGTGCTGGCACGTGTATGCTCTGCCGAGAATTCGGCGGAAAGAGTGTGAAGATATCGATGGTACATTGGGCACGTCGGTGTTGCGCTTTGGCGGCGTCGCGCTTTGCATCCGGAGCCGTTGAAAAGTTCCGTGGCCCGTGCCGCCACAGTACCCCCTTACCAGTGATAACGCTGTATAAATGAAAAATATATAAATGTTACAGGCAAGGGTGCACGTTCGCCGGCTCCTAACGCCTATCCGAGACCCGCCTGAAACCAATCAGGAAATCGAACTCTCCTGCCCGCGCGTGTGGTGTGATGAACTCTTGAGTCCCCTTCGCTTTGTTCGTTTCGGGCACCGGGCGGTATTGTTACATTGCGCCTTTCCGTGCTATGGTGTTCAATATTATCGTTAAATAGAAATGCGGGTTTCAATCGGTCTATGGACACTATTACGTTTTTATTATTTATTTTAATAGTGAAGGTCTTTTTTCCTCGCTCTATAACCTGATACGGCCCGTCGTAGGGTGGTTGTAAGGGGTCTCCGATGGCGTCGCGACGCAGAAATACATAAGGCGATGTTTCGAGGTCGCGGAACACGAAGGTTCACTTTTCGCCGTGTCGCGTAATTGGATGAGGTCTGATTTTTCCTATTCGGTCTTTTAGGCGACTTGCGAATTCCGAATTGGCCTGTTGTTTAGTCGGTATAAAAAATTCGGCCGGCAATCGTATGCCGGTGCCATAAACCATTTCGGCTGCCGTCGCGTTTAGGTCCTCTTTAATAGCTGTTCGTATGCCTAATAGAACTATCGGCAAGATATCCACCCAGTTGCTCGTATCGTGGCATTTGATTGCTGCTTTTAGTTGTCGGTGGAGGCGCTCTACAATCCCGTTGGACGCGGGGTGATAGGCTGCCGTGCGCAAATGTCTGATATCGAGCAACCGGCATAGTTCGTTAATTAGGTTCGACTCGAACTGGCGTCCTTGATCGGTCGTTATTCTTAAAGGCACGCCGAAACCAGATATCCACGTGGAGAGGAGAGCCGAAGCGACGGTTGCCTCCATGTCGGCGATGGGAACGGCTTCGGGCCAACGCGAAAAACGGTCGATGCACGTTAGACAATATCGGTAGCCTTTTGAATATGGCATCACGATAATGTCTATGTGTAAGTGTTCGAAACGGCCCGCTAATTCTCCGAATGTTCCGACGGGTGAGGATACGTGCCTGGTGACTTTACATTGTTGACACGGGATACATTGTCGTGTCCTATTTCGGGAGTCCTTGTTTATAGACGGCCAGACGAAACGCGTCGTCACCAGGTTTTGAGTGGCACGTATCCCTGGATGGGAAAGTCCATGGAGCGAATTAAATACGTCGCGCCGCAAGGATTTCGGTACGTACGGTCGTACAAAGTCACCCGATACGTCGCAATATATTTCTACGTCGTGATCGGGGAAACGTATTTTCTTTAACCGTAGCGCGGATGTACCGGAGTTGACGATGTTGCTTAGTTCTTTGTCGGCTTCTTGCGCGGCGGCGAGAGCTCGATGGTCCACAGACTTTCCTATCGCTTCGATGCGTGACAGAGCGTCGGCAACATTATTGTCTAACCCCTTGATATATCTTATGTCGGTAGTGAATTGTCCGATGTAATCTAGTTGTCGGAATTGTCGCGGCGAACACTTATCAGGATCTTGGTTGAACGCATATGTAAGGAGTTTATGATCGGTGTAAATTATAAAATTTCTCCCTTCAATGGCGTGTCGAAATCGCTTTACCGCAGTGTACATAGCGAGTAATTCGCGGTCGTACGCGCTGTACTTTCGCTGCGCGGATTTCAACGGTTTGGTAAGGAAACCTAACGGCTGCCAAGAGCCGTTGACGCGTTGCTGGAGGACCGCTCCTATTCCATAGTCGGATGCGTCTACCGCGAGGCTAACAGGTGCGCCAGGTATCGGATGCGCTAACATCGTGGCGTTAGCGAGGGCGCGTTTCGACTCGCGGAAGCTGGCTTCGGATTGCTCTGTCCATTTGATGGGCGCGTTGCCCTTTTTCCTCCTTTTAATAGGTCGTTTAGGGGTTGAAAAATTTTTGCGGCCCCCGGTATGAAACGTCGGTAGAAATTAATCATACCGAGGTACCTGCGTAGTGCTTTAACGGTCCCGGGGAGCGGTACTTCTACAATAGCGTCAACGCGTTCGGCTAGCGGCTTTATCCCGTCGGCGTTTACGGTGTGTCCCAAGAATGTGATTTCGTTCACACCGAATTCGCACTTTACTGGGTTGATGACTACGCCATACTCGTTTAAGCGTTCAAACAAAATCCGAAGGTGTCCGCGATGTTGTTCTTCGGTTTGGGATGCGATTAAGAAATCGTGTATGTAAGCGAACACGAAGTCCAGACCACGGGTAATTTCGTCAACGAATCTTTGACACGTTTGCGCGGCGTTTCGAAGCCCAAACATCATGTTGGTTGCTTCGAAAAGTCCGAAAGGTGTCGTGATCGCGGTTTTCTTAACGTCTTCTGGCGCGATCGGGATTTGGTGGTAAGCGCGGACAAGTTCGATTTTTGAGTAGACACGCTTACCGTACAGATGTTGCGCGAAATCTTCGATATGTGGTGGGGAGTACCTGTCGGGTATGGTGCGAGCGTTCAACGCACGACAGTCGCCGCATGGTCGTAGACTTCCGTCCTTCTTTGGGACGACATGCAGGGGTGATGCCCATGGACTCTTCGATGGCCGCATCACTCCTTACTCGATCATTGTTGCGAAATCCGCCTTGACTTGCTTGAGACGATCCGGTGGGAGACGTCGAGGTTTACTGTAGACGGGTGGCCCGGGTGTGGTTTCAATATGTTGTACCACACTGTGTCGGATTTTCTGTCGTCCGAAGGCCGGTGGACGAGTTAGATCCGGAAACTCCGCCAAAAGTCGATGGTAGACCGATTCGCCGATTACGGTTTTGATGGATATTTCTTCCGTCGTGGCAGCATATCCCCTTGTTGATAATTGGGTTGTAGTGTCGAGGAGTCGTTTGTTTCGCGGGTCCACGAGCAACCCATAATGGCTTAAAAAATCTACGCCTATGATAGGCGTTTGAACGTCAGCAATTACGAAGTTCCACTTGAAGGCTCGTCTTAGGGACAGGTTAAGGCCAATCGCAGTGGCACCATACGTTGCGATGCGCGTCCCGTTGGTCGCGAATAGTTCGTACGCGTTTTTCCTGACGTGCCTATGGATTTTACTGCGGGGGTATACGCTGATGTCGGCGCCGGTGTCTACAAGGAAAGAGATCTTCGTTCCCTTGTCCGTAACGAAGATGCGGCGGGAACTCAGGCCGTCGTCGTCTGCCGCGTCTACGGACGGCTGGTCTCGTTTCCCGACTTCCACGTGCATGGGAAACGACAGCTCCTCGCGCGTTCTCCGAACTTTGCATGATAGAAACACAGACCGTCTTGCCGTGGCCGATCTCGCGAGCGCGAACGTCGGTGGTATCGCGAACGCGAGCGTGATCGTGATCGTGGTCGACGATGATTAATCATGCTCAACGCGTTCATCTGTGCCTGCAACTGTGATATTTGCTCTCTCAACACATTGATTGCGGCGGCCATTGGTTCGTATACTCCAGCGTTTTGCGCTGGTGGGTCCATTACTGCCGTTACCCGGGCGGTGCGCTAAAAATCCTCCGTGAATTCTTCAGCGATCAGGTCCGCCTGCCGCAATAACCTTTCTGGGTCCGAATCGTCGACTGCCGCGAGGATACGCCTGATGCGGGCGGGTAATCGGTTCCTCCACAGCGTGAGGGTAAAATCATCGGGCGTGGAGGGGCTGGAGAGTTTTTTTAAGTGTTGGTAAAACTGGGATGGCTTTCTATCTCCCATCTCCTCGCTTTCCACCAACTTCTTTATCCGGGTCGCGTCCGTATCGGATAATTTGCGAATGAGCGCATGTTTTAATTTCTCGTAGCGTCCGATGTCTGGAGGGTTCGTCATTAGGTCTTCGACGTCCTGGAGCTGTTGATCGTTGAGGCATTTTGCCAGCGTCACGTACTTAATGGTGTCTTCCGTAATTCGCGCTGCCTCGAATTGTCTCTCCAGAAGGGCAAACCATGCCGCCGTGTTCGTGGGCAGCAGTGGAGACATGCTGATCACCTGGCTGGCTATGGTTCCCTGTGTATTACTTTCCATCGTCGCGGTGCACTCAAAATCGGTGGTTAAAAACGATAGCACTATCACGGTCACCTCTTTCACTAAATGTCACGTTAAATCACGTCGGGGTCACCAGTTTGAGGTGGTATGGTGATAGGTGCGTAAGGAACTACTCTTGGTGTTTTTAACGAACAATAGTTTAATTAGAACTAATCAACAATCAGAGTTAACAATTAACAACTAACAATTACACTTAACAGACAACAGGTAACAACTAACAAATAACGATAGACACCGAGAGATCATTCGACGCGTTGCTATGCAAATAGTACCGAGGAGTTACACATTTAATGGCGCAAGACAGACTGACTCTGCTTTTGTTTCGGATCGCGCAGATTCTTCCCTTCGTAGCCCATCGATATCCCCCACTAGCGTGCATTCATTAGATGTGCTGCCAGTGCTGGCACGTGTATGCTCTTCCGAGAATTCGGCGGAAAGAGTGTGAAGATATCGATGGTACATTGGGCACGTCGGTGTTGCACTTTGGCGGCGTCGCGCTTTGCATCCGGAGCCGTTGAAAAGTTCCGTGGCCCGTGCCGCCACAATACTTTTTATTCTATATGTCCCATTCTCTTTGAACGCTACAGCTGTAAGTTTATTATCCTCATCTATTACTTTCGCAATATTTCCTTTGGAAATAACCGTATTCTTATTGTCTGTTAGTTTACCTAAACTAATCAAATTTGCGGACATTTCTTTCGCGTAAAATACTTTCCTCATATTTATTTTATTTTGTTTTCCGAATGCTTCAAAATAACTTATAACATTCCCAACTTTTGTCGCTTTTATCGGTCTATTATCGCCTAAATATATATTTACCGGTTCTTTTAGGTCGATGGATTTATCAAAATAATTGATATCATTAATTATGTGATCGGTACAACCGCTATCTAATAGCCACACTATTTCGTTCTTACTTATTTCATTCGTCTCACTGCTGTTTGCTGCGTGCGCCGTTGCTATCCATATGCCTGCTCTTGAGTTTCCATGCTCGCCCGTGCCGGTTGTTGATTGACGATGAAAGTTTCCACGTCCCCTGCTCGTATTGCCTTTGTTCCCTCTTCCTCTGTTTCGACCACGTGTTGGCCCATGCCAATAGCCGTTACTGCTTCCCGCTTGGACGCCATTTTGACACTCTCTCGCAAAGTGTCCTAATCTTCCACATCTGAAGCATCCTTCCTTTTTTGCAGAAAAGGCGTTGGTTTGCCTTTCTCCTCGATTGGATTTATTTTTCTTCTCTGCTATTTCTATTTTATTTTTCACATACGCTACCGTTTGATTCTCTTCTTTCAATGCGTCTATTATGTCCGCTATGTAGCTGTATTCTTCGGGTAACGTATTCAGCATGTAATTCAGCATTTCCCTCTCACTTACTTGTGCGCCCGCACTTTTTAATTCGTTTATTAATTTTTCGAAATCGTTAAAGAATGATGCTGAATCACTGTAGTTCTCCAGTCTTATGTTTTCCAATCTCCTTCTGCATACGATCTGCAGTGCCGTCGACACTTTCAAGTACATTTCATCGAACCTTTTTATTATATCATACGCCGTTTTTCCTTCCCTAACATACTCCAATTGTCTGTTCGATATTGCACTATAAATTATATTTATCGCCTTCAAATCCTTTTTGTCCCAGTCTTCATCGTCTCTTTCGTTCTTCATTCTAGTTGTAACAACCTCGCATTCCTTATATTTGAGAAACATCGTGATTCTTTGCTTCCACATTCCATAATCCTCACCATCGAATATAGGTATCATGATTTCCGATCTCTCCATTTTAATTGATTCTTCTTTTTTTTTCTTTTCTTACTCAAGCGTTCCTACGTGCTCGAAGTATATTTTTCCTCTGACAGTTTTTTTTTCTTTACTGAAAACTCACTCGCAAGATCGTAACCACGCACTACATATCTTGCAAAACTAGTAACCACGCTCTGCTACCATGTTAAGGAAATTCGAGGATTTGGAAATACAAATAATTGACTATATTTCACACACAACAGCTATACATCTATATTACACTCTGAAGAACGTCTTGCACGCACGCTTGTCGCCAACCGACTATCCAGAATCTTCTAACGGCAGTCTTTTGTCTCAACTAAGACCTGGACGCCCTCTGACCCATACACACACACACTCTCATGTACAGTGTAAATGTATCACTTCCCTAATAGTGTCCTTGGGTAGGACGGTCGAGATAATGCGGACGCGAACTTGGTTGTCGTCAAGTCGCGTGTAGGTGATGAGCTGCAGGTGTCATGCAATGAGCTACGCGTGACTCGCGACGCGATCGGCGTTCGAGTCGATGCGATCTTCTCCGTCGGCGGAGTCTGAATAGCGTTGCTGTTTAGATTATTATTGTTTCCCAGGAAACTGATAGACGTGTTGCTGCTATATTCTGGTGGTTGTGAATTCGCCATGGTGGGTACTTTATCCGTGGGCCCTTGTGGCAATGGCGAAGGTGGCGTCATCGCATTATGTCCCGGAAAATGATTCTCCGGTAATTTAAGCGAAGCAGTCTCGCGACCGGCAGCTGATTCGTCGTTGGTCGATTGTGACGTCGTAGTTAGTCGTATGTGGTTTAACTGATTGGTTACTCGGAGTACTAATTTTTTGTACTCGTCTGCTATTTCAAGGCCGCGCTCGCTCGCTTCCTCGTCTATGCTCACAATCTCGTTTTAAATGACGCGGAGTTCCGTCTCATAGATTTCCAGACGATTTTTGATTTGGATAAACTTGGCCTCTCGCGGACAGCCGGATTGTTCGATTACGTCCAGTTTTTTTGATAAGCGTGTAAAGTGGCCGGTATATTGGCCCCGGCGTCGACGCAAGGCGGCAAGTTCGTTTCCGGTTGTCATTATTTGTTATATAATTGAGAATGGAGTGGTTATAACTTACTTCTGTCGACGATTGTCCAGTTGCGGCAGGAGGCTGTGTGGTTGCGTTTCAACCACCGGATTATACCTCTTCGAAGGTGACGGCCCTTGACGTTACTGACCTCGCTGGGGTGGTAACGCTTCCGCTGCTGGTTGTGTTGGATTCACGTGGCACTGTGTGATAGTGGGTGTCACTGGTGTGCACTTTTCACTTGACCCTGAATCCGGCTCGAAGGACCAAATGTTACGACTCTTGGCGGAGAGACGCGGTCGCGAGGAAAACGCGTCAGCGAGAGGCGTAAGTTCTCGCTACGATTCGGATAATCGACGCCGCGAAATCGTCGTTCCCCCTGTTTCGGTTAAGATAACAGAGGTGGTTAAATGAATATGAAACAGTATAGTAAGTTATATATCACCGTTTATTCTGACAACTTGTAAAGAAGACAGTTACGCTGGTGCGTATGTACGAGATGAGTGAGTGACTGATCTACGGGTGTATTCCCGGTCAAAGGATGTTGACAGTTCGAAGGATGTAAAATCAGTGTGGTTCGGAGAGGATGCTGTGACGGAGGAAAGCTAAGGGTGGGTGTGTCTAGCCCACGGGGCCATCGGATTTGTTGGTGACGATTTTAGTAAAGAGAGTGAGGGAAATAGGCTTCGTTGTTAATTGGTTAATCGAAGGGTCTTAACCGCCCTCGAGAGAAAGTGGTTAGTGGAAGGAAAGTTGCATCATACGTGAGAAAAACTTCCCTTGTCAAGCCGTAGTAGACTAAGGTCTTTAGAAATGCTTCGGAAACAGACGTTTGTTCAGTTTGAAGGACCTCGACCAGGAAATTACTGAGATTTATGGAAGGTACTTGAGACTATTGAGCGTACGCAGTGAGTATCCGAAGACATCTGGTTGCCATCTTGCCCGCGGTGTGTGGCCTGGGCTAGGTAGAGTGTTACGCGACGTAACAAATTACGTCGGTTCGGAAGTCGTATTACTAGATACTTATATTTACAGATTTCAATTCACTTATCCATTGATTGATGTTAGGACAAATGAGGAACTTCGCATGTTATTGAATTAACAAATAAAATGTATTGTTCCTGATAAATGTGATGCAGAATAGTATTGGAAATAAAAGACTGGTTTATATTACAGTTCAAGTGACTGATAGTAGGAAAGCAGTGATGGAAAGTGAGGCAACGTATTATAAAATTGAATCCCTAATTATAGCATGTAGATAATATTTTGAGTGTGGACGGAGGACAAAATTATGCACATTCCTTTTTCAATTCCAAGGAAAAACATCATCGATGAGTCAGTTGTCAAAACACGATGGAAATTTCCCGTTGTAAATTGAGCAAGTTTGATATAATTACACAAGCTAAAGATTTAACTTGAAATTTGTTTGAAGAAATTTATTTTTGCTTATACCTGATGTCAAGCGCGGTATTAAGTATCATGCTTTTATAACTATTGCTTTAAATATTTTTGTGTTGAAATATTGTCGTTTGGGTGTCTGTTTTGTACTGGAGGAGTACCCGAAATAATTATACTCGTCGTGTACAGCTAAACAGCTACAGGCAGTTGTTTGTATTCCTGGAACGCGTTGGATTCGTGTTTGTATGGTACGTTGATTGGAATGACTTAGAGGTGGGTTACTGGGGGTGCGAGTAATTATGTTTCAGCCAGGATTGGATAGAGAACGCGTTTAATCGACGTTTAAAGATCCGCTTAAGATACACATGCTCTGGTAGTTTCTAATTGGATCGTTATACATGTCGTATACTTTCTGCTAAATCCGTTTTTGGGAGACATTAAGATGAAAAAGGTCATATTTTTATCTCGTAATGTAATGTAAATTTCGATGATTTGGCTGCATTGGTTGATTTTATGTATCAGGGTGAAGTAAATGTGGTTCGGGAACAATTGGCTAGTTATTTAACAACTGCTGAACTGCTTGTCGTTCAGGGCCTTGCCGATGGTATAGGAAAAGATAATGATAGTTTAATAGAGGTATGTTTTTCAAAATTGTTAAATATGATTAGATATTTTCTGCTTAAATTAAAATAATACACTTGTATCACGTCAAACTGTGTTTCGGGATGACATTTTTATATCAACGTTATTGTTTTTGTATTCGTAATGACGCAATTTTATTTGATACTAGTGCTTCAAAAAAATAATTAAAAGTCAATACATCTTGTTCATATATTTGATTTGAATGTAAGTTAATATATTATTTTTACAAGATTTATGTTCCATATACATATACATTTATTTAGTTACTATTCTCTGCTTATTTCATACGAATTTCGTAGTCTACAGCCTACTTTATCTATTATGTGTGTAACTTAAAATCATTGGAATAATTATTTTTGCATCAACATTAATGTACGTGCCAAATAATACGTGCAGTACACCATCATACGCTATTGATTATTTCCTGTAAATCAAGAATTTTAATATAATGTACAAAATATATAAAATTTAGCACTAAAATTGTCGCACATATATTTAAAAATTAATTGGAGTGAAGTATTTTTCAAAAATTCCTAGAATGTAAGGCCAACGTAGATTTTACACGGAACTAGTTTCCATTTTCGCGCGTAAGTCTACGTCATAAAGACAGGGGAGGGGGTATAGAAAGCGGACTTCAGACGCGCAGCGTAGACTTCCCTTAGTCATCTTACGACTGTGATGTGAGGAGGGTGTTTCGCTCGCTGGTTTCAAATCCTTTGTGTGCAGTTGTGTGAATCTCTTCTGTTTTGTTCTACAACAAACACGAGCCGGATACAGGTTGGTATACATTTTACTTACTCAATAATTGGGTGAAATAGTTGAGAAAGCATGGCGAGGACAAAGAAGGGACTTTCAAAAACAAACGCCAACAAGCCAGAAACAGAACGGTTACTAACATGGATTGACGAAGTTCGCCGCAAAAGATCAAAGTATCGCCGAATGCGCAGACGCGATTTACGGATTGAAGCAATGCTGACGTGCGCTCTTTCCAAAGCTAAAAATGATTTACGCATCCGGCGATTATCAGCAGCTTCAAAATGGCAGAAATTTAAAAAACAATGCTTGAAGAAGAAGGTAAATTATACAAATTATGAACTCTACAATGGTGAGGACACGGAAAATCCGGGATCGTCTCAACAGAATCCCCGGGAGGAGCCATCGTGTCCTGAAGTGGGCAGTTTAGACGATGTCGTGTCTAAGTTGGCAGAAATAAAAGTAACGTTACGACGCTGAAGTAGCGGGAAAAATGCAAGCGATCAGGTTTGGAAGACCTAACTGTGACAAGAGGATTTCTCGCATCGTTTTATCTACCAAATGCGTAGAGATTTCAACAACTAAATGGAATCTCGAGCGATTACGGAGCACCGTGTATTACGTCGGTGCTGCAAGAATAGAAATCGCATTACTATCTTGATGTATATATGGATATTTTTTGTTTGCAGTCTCACCGTACGAGATGGCATTGGGACAAGCGGAGGGAGTTGGTGTTTGCAGCGATGCTGAAGCGTACTGCACGCTCGAGGACCCCATGTTCTCCAGTCTCTGCGCCTTTTATTGGTTTGGTTTATATATTATATTGTATGTATTAATTTGATAATATACGTAATAATGAGCGTTCGAAGTATGTTCGAAGAGTGTTTGATCCGATATTTTTTATTTTCAGAAATATATACTTTGTATGTTTTATAGTTTGAAGAAAATTTGTATAGTACATTTTAGCTTGTAGATTTAGTAGTATCGTTTCTAATATTCGCTCCATTATACTGTACGTCAAGATTTTGTATATTTGCTTAATGTTGATTAACAGTTTTGTAGACTTTAAGAAATGAAATGAAATTAATAAAATTTGGAAAATGTTTACAGTTTTTCTGCAATCTTCTAGTTCATATTAATGGCAAAAATGCTTATCTGCCCCGCATACTACACATAACGAAATTCTGTCGCAGGCAAGAGACCCGTACATGTACCCAGGCTGTTGGCCGTCATCGGCAACATTATTTGGCCTGTCTCTGTATGAGATAAGGAACGACGAGAGAGGATTGGTACGGCATAAAGAAGGGGGGAAATGTCTTTCTTTTTAGAAAATCGTGCATGAAGTTTTCTGGCTGATGAATGGGTTGCACCATGATCAAGTTGTACATAAACGTCTCATCACTCCGCGCTTCCGTATCTTGAACATCCAAGCATCAACTAATTCGAAAATCGTTTGACACGCGATACTCATAGGCTTATTGTGACGAACTACAGCAAATTGTAGCAAATCTTATTTGGTGGGCTCTAATACCTTTTGTACGTTATCTGTGCTACTGCGTCTTCTCATGTCCCGAAAAGTGTTTTCGTAGCTTGTACCACCAGGTTGTATGCGAGTTGTCGAAGCACACAAGACAAGCCTCCACTGAATATCAATAAGGAGAGACTGCGCTAGGGGTAATGGCCCCCCCTAACGCCAATTCAATATTCAGGAAATATTAGGACTGGCTAGAACTAGAGAACGCGTGAAGGGGTGCAACTGAAGTTAATTCATAAGAGAATCCTGGAGCATCCCTGTCATACGCGTCGGGTGGTCATCGTGGAGTTTTAGTCGGTAAGAGTCCGACACTACTCTGCTGTCACGCAATTACTGCAACAGCGGAGTGTCCATGAGGATTTCTCCACGTAAAAAAAAAAAAAAAAAAAATTGTATGTGAGTTACTCTGGCTCATCAATATGCCCTGTTCAAAGTTGGCCATGCTGAATACTGTCACAGGCGTCTATCTTCCTTAATAAGAGCTGTACGGGATAGAATAATGAGACTACCAATATGTGTACTCGTTAGTGTATTTAAAGCAGATCTTGTCGCAAAACGATATCTATACAGACGTTTAGTCACAGTTTATACTGAATCGTTTGCGATCACGTTCGTTAAGTCATAATCGTCAGAAGGAGGTCAAAAGATACAAATTCGTCTTGTCTTACGGATACATGTAGCGGCGCCATTGTTTTGCCCGGAGCTTATAATTCCTTACAATACCTCTTGATATTCCGAAGCAAAACAACAACATGGTTTGAAGCAAATTCTAACTCTTTTGACGCTACAGAGCTTTTTAAGGCATGGATAAATTGAACGCATCTTTGTTGAGTCTAGATGAATCAGAATGGCGAACTACCGCAAGTAGAGCAACTAATCGAAATATTAGACATGCGACTCCTTCTTATCCACTATCGATCGAAGCGAGCGACTTACACCCGTGCAGAAATTCCACTACCTACGATCCTCTTTGACCGGAAAGGCCGCGCGAAGCATACAATCGTTAGATGTCACCGAGTTAAATTATTCGATCGCTATTGACGTTCAGAAGGAAAAATTCGACTGCCACCGTCAAGTCTGCATGCGCTACTGGGACTTGATTTTTGATTATCCGAAAATAACCAAAGAGACACCCGAAGCGATAGATGATTTTCTTGAGACGGTCAAGGTAAACCTCGAAGCGTTAGAAAAACTCGGTGAACCAGTTACCTCAAATGTCGCTCTTATAAAATTATTCACGTCGAAGCTACCCTCAGCCATCATTCGCAAATGGCAGCGCACATTGCCGGACAAGAAAATGCCGTCATATAGGCATCTGGTAGACTTTCTGAAAACACGGACGAACGGCGACAGGACAAGCTCTGCATCAACCGTGATAAAAAGGGAGTCCGATCAACACAAACGTCAGCGACCGAACGCACCGCGAAGTTACGCATTCACAAGTACACATAATACGTTGGTGTGTCCGAATTGTCAAGGACAACACGAATTATGGAATTGTGATGTCTTCAAAGCGAAGTCGCCTAAAAAACGCCTTGAAATCGCCAAGAGGGCGTCTCTATGTACCAATTGTTTAGGTAAGGGACACGCTATTACTCATTGCTCCGCCGGTTCATGTCGCATCTGCAAGCAGCGACACCATACATACCTACATCAAGACCATGGTCATAGCAAATCACGACCACGTGTAAGCCGGTCATCGAGCGGTCGATCATCGAGCGATCGATCATCCAACGGTCGATCACCGACCCCGCGATAGTCACATCGTTCGAGACGCGCATCCACGTCTCCCCGATCGTCTCCCCGATCGTCTCCCCGATCGTCTCCGCGAACATCTCCGAAACCTGAATCTCGGTTATCGCGAACGACGGCATCGGGATCAAATATATCGTCCAGTCCTAGACGACAAGGAAAACAATGACGTCATCAAACGACCTTGTGAGGGACCGAACCACAGAAAACGGACTCATTGATCTCGCTTCCTTGTGAACCACTGCAGCACGATTTGTTAGTCACAGCGCAGGTCAACCTATTGAACAATAAAGTTCAACCATTCCGTTGTAGAGCTCTGCTAGACACCGGCTCTAGCATGAACTTTATCACCGAAAAACTCGCTGATTCGCTAATACTTAACCAACGGAAATGTTAGGTCCCAATCGGAACACTCAACACGTTATCGACAACCTCGAAATGTTACATCACGGCCACGATCACCTCCATCGACGGCACATACGAACGCACCTTGACGTTCCTAATCATACCGACAATATCGCCTTGGGTCCCAGATCAACCCGTAGATCGCTCAATAATACATATACCGAGGAATCTCCAACTAGCCGATCCAAGATTCCATAGGCTTGCGACGATCGAAATATTGTTGAGCGCCGGACCAACGCTAGCATCACTCTGTGTCGGCCAACTTGACATCAGTCAAGCAAACGGGCCCGACTTGCGTCTGCAAAAAACGCGATTCGGATGGGTCATCGGGGAGAGCCCAACCTCGCAATCATCAGCACTCGCATTTCACGCCTCCACGGCGGCTTTACAGGCGGACCTCGCCCGTTTTTGGGAAATCGACGAATGAACGCCCACTGCACACATTTCGGAAGCGGAACGACAGTGCGAAGAACACTTTCGAAATCACGTTCAACGCACCAACGAAGGGCGATACATGGTCGCTCTCCCATTCAACGAAACAACCCCTTCGCTTGGATTCTCTAAGACAATGGCGATGAAGCGACTCATTTCCCTCTGTCGTCGATTCCAACGAGACAAACGATTCGAAGCCGACTATCGCGCCGTGATACAAGAATATGTGGAATTAGGACACATGACGAAGATTACCACGGACAACTGCACGGACGACGGATATTTTCTGCCACATCACGGTGTGATCAAAGAGTCCAGCCAAACTACAAAACTCCGAGTTGTGTTTGACGGATCTGCACCAACCACCACCGGAGTTTCATTAAACGACGTACTTCATACGGGACCGAAACTACAAGATGACTTATTCTTCATCCTTCTAAGATTTCGTTCTCATCAATACGTCATTACAGGCGATGTCGAAAAGATGTATCGACAATTTCTTGTGCGTCCAGAGGATCGAAAATTTCAACAAATTTTGTGGCGCAATTCTGATGGAGAAGTTGACACCTATCAACTTAATACAGTGACATTTGGGCTGTCAGCGGCCCCTGATCTAGCCATTCGGTGCCTCAAACAACTGGCGGACGACGGGGGACATCGGTACCCACGAGCGGCGACGGTCTTACAGCGAGACTTCTACGTCGACGATGTTCTCACTGGAGTTGAT
>NW_022885169.1:0-20342 GCF_011952205.1 Bombus bifarius | reverse complement strand
GAGCACTTGCTGATCTTATAGATTTTATAGAAAATGTGATACATGATTGACCAAGATTATTAAGAAAATGAAGTTTACATCCGTATGAGATTAACGATCCGAAATACACACTTTGTGAAAATTCGTGACAGTTGGAGGAAAAGTAATGAATTAACGATTATGTGACAGCAATTAAAATCCGTCGATCTAAGGTCTTTATTAAATTAAATAGTTCAAAATCGTTTACATATTAGGTGATCCCATAAGTTTTTGTGTATATATTTCATGTGTCGATTTCTAAACATACGGCCATACGGAACCAATGCACTTGAGCTTAGCTGATCGAGAACAGGCTAGAGTAGATCTTCGTGGGCATAAGATCGTAATATAGTGAACACAGTGACTTCTAACAGTAAAAAATCACGAGTGAAATGCGTATCCATTTTCGACATCTCATGTTATATGAATTTCGGAAAGAAAGTTCGGTAACAATTGCCAGGAAAAACATATGTGCTGTTTACGGAGAAAATACGCTTTCATCTCGCACCTGTAGGAAGTGGTTCCAACGTTTTAGAGCTGGGAATTTTTGTTTAGAAGAGGAGGTACGCTCCGGGCGTCCTCCTCAGACGGAGATAAAATTCGGGATCTTGTTGAAAAATCACCAAGTTTGACAGTTCAAGAGATGTCAAATGTCCTGAAAATACCTAAGACAACGATTCATAGGTGTTTAAAAAAATGGGGATGGTGTCAAAGTTGAACGTTTGGGTGCCCCATGAACTTACGGAACGGAACCGTCTTGAACGAACGACAGCGTGCATGTCATTAATTGCACGTAATAAACGTGAACCATTCCTTAAACGCCCCTGGTAACTGGTGATGAAAAGTGGATACTTTTCGAAAACCCTGAACGGAAACGTAGTTACATCCACGTAAAGTTCTTTTGTGTGTATGGTGGGATTATAAAGGAATACTCTATTTTGAACTTTTATCTAGTGGTGATACCATTAATTCAGACAAATATTGCGCTCAGTTAGAAAAATTAAGGGAAGCACTAGCTGAAAAACGGCCAGGTTTAGTGAATAGGAACAACGTTATCTTCCATCACGACAATGCTAAACCGCATGTCGCGAAAAGCGTTACAAAAAAATTGTCTGAATTTAATTGAAAAATTTTACCACATCCCCCATATTCCCCAGACATTGCCTCATCTGATTACCACCTGTTCAGAGCATTACAACACTTTTTAGTAGCTAAAAAATTTGAAAATATTGACACTCTCAAAAATAGCATAGAAAATTATTTTAAAGAAAAACAAGAGAACTTTTATCGAGACGGAACCTACCAGAAAAATGGGAAGAAGTTGTACAACGAGAGGGGGATTACATTTTTTCATGAAACTGAAAGGTATGTAAACGATCTTAACATATATAACCTCTCGAAAAACGGCACGAACTTATGGGATGACCTAATAATTAAACAACTATAAATATATCAAAAGATTATAATAAAAGAATGTAATAGAATATCTAATGTCCGTACTTGTAAATACAACGAAAAACGTAACGTGTAGATTGCAGATGTTTATGAATGTAAAATTTGCGAAAAGCATATGAAAGTTATACACATAAAATATACAAATATTGATATATGCACGAAAACTATGCGTATATGCACAAAGATATGTACAATTTATGAGTAATATGTCTAATATTGATTTATTAACGTTATGTGAATTGATACAAAAGGATATTTAACAATTTCGTTTTAAATAAAAATCTATTTATGACGACGCGCCAAAATTCGCATTACGATAAATTACGATAAATTATAAATTGCTTTTCCGTATCTGCAGCACTCGAATTGTACAAGTAATGTGTGCGTTTGAGGGCTCGACCTTTTGGTCGACCGCGCCATACCTGCAGTAAAAACGCATACTGGCTTCGCATTTAGATGTTCGCGTTCGACTTGGGAATGGCGCGCATAGATGGTCGGCGCGCGACTTGCCCTCTCCTTGCGGATCATTGGACAAGTTAAACCTACCCTTTCGGGCGGCAGCTCGCTTAGCTGGCGCCACGCGATACCTGCCACCATATAGCTCGGTCCCAGCAGGTTGGCTCTCCAGCCGATTATTCCTGCTCGGCAACCATTTTGTATGCTTACCGCTTGCACCGACGGTCACAGGTTTTCTCTCCAGCTCGCACGCTTCGTGCTTTTTTCTGCGCCCCGGTTCTTCGTTACTGTTGTTTTCTTGGTTCTATCTTGTTTATTGTTCTATCTTCGATCTAGTGTTCTGTTTGTTGTATCCGTTTATTTCTTCGTTGCGATTCTTTGTTTGGTTGTTGTTGTTGTCTCTATAAACTTGAAATATAAATGCAATTTCCTTTTAAATACAGTAACGAGGTTTATTCAATTTCGATAACATTGTATTAGTAAGATATCGAAGCTAGCAACTTTTCGTTGAAGTTTATTTTATATTTCTTAAATTATTCGGGTAAAGATAACTCCACACTGACGGCCTATTGTCCACAGACAGATGTCGTAGTAATCGGCGGACAATGTCTGTCAGTGAAACTTAAGGCGCGTACGGGCAGACTACAGGCGTCTGTAGACATTGCCTGCCGACAACACATGCCAAAACATGTATATAAACTGCCTGCAAGCAACGTCGCTTGTCCACTAGAAGTTTGCCGGGTATCACTGCGTATCGATGAGTCGAAGATGCCTTGGAGATGCAACACACGGATCGTTTAAATCTACCTGTAATCCAATCAAGCTAGCCTAAAAAAAAGACAAATTCAACATTAAATTGTATCGGACATTTTGCTACAACGCTCAACTGATAGAAATCATGCTCAGGAACAAATATATGTCTTTGCTAACTTTCTAAATATATGTAGACGACGTTTTAAATTGCTAGTAGTTGAAACAAACAATATGATATATTTTTGAGTGATCTATAAGGATTTACAGGCCCACTGGGAAATCTTATTAGTGTTCTCTTGCACTATGTATTAAAGCGCATCAACACCGATAGAAGCACTGTACACGCGATATCGTCGCGTCGTGTCTCCTGAAAATCGCCGATAAGTCGCTCGAAACTTTACTGGAAACATTTCTCCATGTTCTACTGACAATCACATAGCATGTGTCATTGCTGGAATTTGATAAATTTGGTTGAGAACACGAAAGAATTTTCCGTTTACAGTAAAGCAAGGGACTATCGAGTTGGAACAATTCGTGTTTGAAAATAGCGTTCTATGCTAAAATAGCGGTGGAAATTATACTACATGTAAAAGTGAGTCATAAAAACAAATACAATTTTCTTATTTTCTATCTTTTTTACTTTTATCGCAAGTTTGATTTCTATACATATAACTGTTTTCAATTTAAGGAGGAACTTATTTTCTTAAGGGCTTTTCATACAAATTTGAAAAATAACTGTTGTTTTTGATCCCTTATCTCTATCTTTATCCTTCTATTTTTGTGAGACTGTATCGGTTATTTATTCTTAATTTTTACAATCCGAAGTCTAATTTATGTGCCGTATTAATTTTCTGTGAATAATTTAGAGATATGTGAAATCTTGCTATATATATACTGTTTGGTACCTATTAGAAGTGCGTTCGATCTAATGTGGAAAATTCTTAATTTTAATAAAATAGTTTCAAATTGCTAAGGCTGGGGCAAACTAAGAAGTTTCTGGAATATACAGGGTAGTAAGTCGCTTCGCAGATATGTGTACATCGGGACAATATGTTACATATGTAATCCCTTACACAGTTTCATATTATCTTGTAAAATAATCATTCTTCTTTTAATATCAGTTGGTTTTTGTATTTTTATTTCATTTATCTCATAGGTTATAATTCCTTTAGGAAATTTTTGCAAAAATTTTCGCTGGAAATTTTCAGAAAACCTTATTCCTGAACAAAATTTGTTTTGTACTACGAACTGTCGCATTTAAATAAGAAAAATTCTATTTATTTAATTTTGTTATTAAGCTTATTCATATCCAACTTCAACTTATCTGTAGCTTGTTTACAATTAATTAAGTTTGAAATGTTTGTTTGTTAGTTATTACAAAAGGGTCATAGCTAAGTTTTTGAGTTGTGCTCAGGTTATTATAACTTCAGTTATTATGCTCTGAGCGTCATGTTGTTTCTTAATAAAATTCTTTAGTCTCAATAATCAATTTTCTCTGTTCATAAAGATGGTGGTTGTTTATTTTAAGAATTTTGTTCTTAATTCCAAATATTGCGGACATTCTTTTATTATGCATTAGTTGATATCCAATCTTCTTGGATAGGACGTATTGCATATTCCATTTTTATTTGTTTTATATTTTATCCTGTTTCCTAGACTCACTGCACAATCACGTTTGTCTCTCTGCTAATCTAACTTGTACTATTATTCTTTTAGTTATTAACAATAATTTCATATCTAAGCAACTCACTTCAATTATGTTTTCTGAGTCGTTAGTATATTTATATACTTCACCGTTGATAATCCTGTAGATTATTCTATTCTCTCCGTTTATTACGCCCCAAGGCTTACTATAGGCCGTGTTCCTAACCGTCGCAAACAGATCGTCTTACATGACCGTCGAGATATACACAAAGTAGCGATAAACGCATAGTTGTCGTCAAGCAGCGAGTTCCAGAAACATCTATTCGCCTTCGGTGCGTTATTTTATCCGCATAAAGAAGCTGGTATACGTGATCATAGGCGCGAACGGTGGCGTGATCCGAGCGTAGTGGGGGTCGTCTTCCAGAGAAGACAACGAAAAGGATCGAAGAGTAATCGGTCCCTTCTGAAGAGTCAAACGTTATAAATTGCTTAGTCTAACGAATTCATTGAGAGATATCGCAAAGTCGGGTCGAATTCCTATAACATATCAACTGTATTTATCGCTAAATAATTTGTGACGTTTTTATTATTACATTCATTATTTTTAAATATACAAGCTATATTAACCTGTTAATACAGTGTTAAATTCATTGAACCACCCCTATTATCGTAACAGAAATCAGGGGATCGATCAGTTCGTGGCGTCGGTTATCTAATTGCAACGGGAATTTACTACTCCCGTTGACGTGCTTTCTCGCGATCACGTCTCTCCGCGAATGCTCGAATAAACACGGATTGCTTTTTAACTAAACATATTCATATCCTGTTTTCTCAAAATCGAAAGCTTAAAACATCCGTTCTTACTGATGTTATTTCAATTATATTTATATCGCGTTATTTCGATTATCTAATATATTTTTTACTTTTTTCATGTAAAATCATCATTTTACCAATTGTACCATAATTATTAGGAAGCTCTGTTAGAATATGGTACGACCGTTCGCGGAGAGACGCGGTCGCGAGGAAAACGCGTCAGCGAGAGGCGTAACTTCTCGCTACGATTCGGTGAATCGACGCCGCGAAGTAGTCGTTCCCCTGTTTCGGTTGAGATAACAGAGGTGGTTGATTGAATATGACACAGTAGTAAGTTATATTTCACCGTTTATTCCACAACTTATAACGAGGATAGTTACACTGGTGCGTGTGTACGAGATTGGTGGATACCCGCTCGAAGGATGCTGATCGTTCGAAGGATGCAAACACCGTCCTCTTGGCAGACGATGCTGTCTCGGAGGAAGGCTAAGGATCCGAGTGTCTAGCGCACGGGACCATCGGATTTGTTGGTGCCGATGTTATTTAGGAGAGTGAGGGAATAGGCTTCGTTTTTAATTGGTTAAACGAAGGGTCTTAACTGCCCTCGAGAGAAAGTGGTTAGTGGGAGGAAAGTTGCAGCGTGCGTGACAAAAAAACAACTTTCCCTTGTCCTGCCGTGGTAGACAATAGTGTTTAGAAATTCCTCGGGACCAGATGTTTGTTTTGTTTAAAGCACCTTTTCTAGGAAATCTATGATTTATGGACGGTGCTTAAAACTATGGAGGATACGCTGCGAGTATCCGAAGACATCTGGTTGCCACATTGCCCGCGGTGTGTGGCCTCGGCTAGGTAGAGTGTTACGCGACGTAACAGAATATAATCTTGGAATTAAGATTAATAATCTGTGGAAGACACAATGTTTGTGTTGAAACAATATAATGTGATATTTATTAAACAATTATTACAGGAATTATAAGTGTGTGTGTTCTGGAATGTAGACAGTTGACTGACTGGCACAGACACAGACACAGACTGACTGGCTTAGTGACCCATGGCCCTTGAAAAGGTTTTGAACCCCACTCTCTATGCAGTAATGAGTGTGACCTGTGTGGGTGTCTGTGTGGCGTCACATGTGCCACAGAACCTTCTAGTAGCTTCTCGACGTGCCCATCGGGAATGTTCCATCCATATTCCTACGCTTCTTCCGCCGAATTCTCGAAAGAGCATGCACGTGCTAGCCGCTGTGGTACATCTCACGAACGCACGCTAATGAGGATATCGCTGAACAACGAAGGAAAGAATCCGTTCGATCAATCACCTCACCTGTCTGCGATTAATATCGTTGTATTCCAACAAACTCTGAACAATAACGTAAACACGAAACTGTAATTTGTGTCTTTGTAATTTGCAACGTTGTTAAAATTTTGTATCTCCCTTTGCAAATGCAAATAATTTAAATGAAAAAATACATGGTTTTTAAATCGTTTCTCTTATATTCGTAATAATAATTTCGTTCTACAGTGAATGCATTTATTATTCAACGACGTGATTTTCGGTTGTTTATTGGAAAGTTATAATGCTGCTGATCTATAGAATTAGTACTGACTGTTATAGTAATATGCACAGCGAGTCATTTGTAATAAATTGTAATTACTTGTAATGTATATCGATTGTAATTACTCGTAAACCACTCAATTCATAAATGCATACATATGTGACGGCACTCGACAGCACAAATACGACAACTCGACACTAACTAATACCAGACAACGGCAGCGCAGTGGTTAGCGCCTCAAGTTACGAACGTTCGGGATCTGGGTTCTTAAATCCCGGCGACCGTAGTCCGATTTTTCTTCCACGATTCTTAAATGAAAAGAAAATACAGCAGTACCCTAGCAGCGACATCTACAGCCAGCAGCTACAATTATCATTTGTGTCTTTGTTCTCTCCTAAAGGCCGTCCAAGGGACTTGAGAATGCAAAGAAGAAGTGCTGCAAGAACATAACAAATATATTTACAAACCAAAACCAATTCATTACAACGCTCATCCTTCAATTACATCCTCCGTCGCGAAAATCCTCCGCTTCCTTTCTGTCAATCCATCTTGCCCATATGTGGTTCCATAGCTGCTGAATCGTATATAGACAAACAACAACTTGAGTAAGCAAGGGGGATGGATGTAGAGCCGACAAATAAAGGAAAAGGAGAGAGAAGTGTTTCGTCCTTGAGTTTATCATATTGTGGTGGCCGGGGGATTCAACGCTATGTCCTCGATTCGCTCTAAGTACTCAGGTTCTAGACACCCTTGGAGGGCGGTAGATTTTTCTTCATCGCCCGCGATGCTCGCCGCCGCGAGCTATCTCTCTAGTAAGGGGAACCTTAGCACTATCTTCTAGGGCATCGTCAAAGGCACGCGGACTCTTCACTGGTCGTAACTGTTTTATTCTTGTTTGACATATCGTTAGCGCGCTAACACAACTACATTTGGGTTATCTTGTTTTCACAGAAACCTGAGAATTGCTCAGAGTATTTTAATAAAATATTCAACTACTTTAAAACGCAAAAAATAGTTTATTGTATGGAATATATAGAGTGGTTCACGCAATTGTTTCGGCATAATTGGAAAATTCGAAATGTGTAGCTTTAAAAATATTGCAGAGGAAAAATCGGATTCGTCGAGGACAACCTTAGTTCAGAAAGTAAGGGAAATTGGCATTGCTGCTAATTGGTCAATTTGTATATCGGTGGTTAGAAAAGGATGCTAGCCGCTCTCGAGAGAAAGTCTCTAGTGGGAGACGTCGTTCGTTAAAAAATAGGCGTTTCGACCGTTCGCGGAGAGACGCGATCGCGAGATAGCACGTCAACGAGAGTTGTAAGTTCCCGTTACGATTAAATAATCGACGCCACGAACTGATCGATCCCCTTATTTCGATTATGATAGTAAGGGTAGTTCAATGAAATTCCACAGAATTAACACAAATAAATTAATGTTTATTTCAACAACTTATTAACTAGAAAGATATAAAAGGAACAAAAAAAATGTAACTGCGTTTTGATTGATAAGTAATGCGCGACGTATCAGATGTGTTGACGGTTCGACTTCTCGAAAAGTTCTGAACGCCTTTCGATTTTTTTCGTTTTTTCTGGAAGGCGACCCCCACTACGTTCGGATCACGCCACATTCTTTTACTGCGAGGTAAAATACGGGCCACGAGTCGACGTTTCTGGAAGTCGCCCTGCTTAATGAACCATGCGCTTGCCACTACAATGTTTGTTTGCCGGGCAGACGCGACGATCCGTCTGCGACATTATAGTGCCGCGATCGATAGTTAAGAATGTGACCTATGGTAAGCCGCATGGCGTAACATTCTCAACCTAACTCCGTTGAGAGGGTACCGATCAAACTAGGGAGGTGTGGTTGAAGTTCCCATCTTATTTCGTCTCGGTGGCTAGTTGTTCGGGTTTCTCGAGATCGGGTTGAATTGGCAGTGGGACAAGCCTTTTGACGCCCCGATCCAAAATGCTCTTTGCCGTCAGAACTGTAGCTGTCCGGATGACACCATCGGCGCCTGGATGAACCTTGATAACTCGGCCCAGAGGCCAATGCATGGAGGGAACGTTGTCCTCTCTGAGGATGACGATTGTGCCCTTTTGGATGCTGTGTCCACCCTTGCTCCATTTATTGCGGTTGGTTAGCTCGTTCAAATACTCCTTATGCCAGCGGTTCCAAAAATGTTGTTTAAGCTGTTGGATATGCTGCCATTTGGAGAGTCGGTTCGATGGAATGTCTCTGAAATCTCGATCACGTAAGCACATTAATGAATCGCCAATGAGGAAATGTCCGGGAGTGAGGGCTAGGAGATCATTTGGATCGGTGGAGATAGGAGTTAGCGGGCGGGAATTGAGGACTGCTTCTATTTCTATGATAAGAGTATTACGGTGTTAAGCTCATATGTTTCTGTTTCTCCACTCGCGCTGCGCCATAATATCCTTTGATATTTCCGATCCTCTGGTCGTACGAGGAATTGCCGATACATTTTCTCGATGTCGCCAGTGAGTACGTACTGATGAGCGCGGAATCTAATTAATATACAAAATAAATTGTGAATTGATTCGAGAATATAGGATTTCCCCATTTTCATGATTATCGTGATTTTTGTATAAATATATTTTTTAACATACTAATAATTAGGTACTTATAAATTAGTATTATCAATTATTTTGCATTTATAATTCCGCCTCTAGTATAAGTGTTAATTGAAAACTAACTTTATGTTTCAAAAAGTACTAGCAAAGTCGTTGAGTAACAAGCCACTGATGCTAACACAAATAGCATTGTCGTAATTAAATATTTCTAAATATCCATTTTTCATTTTGAACCTGTAGAAACAATTTATTATATATACTATTAGCTAAGTAATTGCATATTTAATTAAGTCGAAATATAAAACTTAGTTATATTAATAATTTAAAAAATAAAAAACTGACAAACGTTTCAATTTAATTTATGGTTGGAACAAAAGACAGTTATTTTTCATTAATTGAAATATTGCAATGCAGAGTACTTTCCAAAATACGCCGAGAGTATTCCTGATGGTGAAACGAGCGTTGCTTCATCGAACGCAGCTAAAGAAAACAACATCTATGTAGTTGGTGGTACGATGCCTGAAATAGAGGGCGATAAATTGTACAATACCTGTACTATTTGGGGTCCCGATGGAACTTTGATAGCAAAACACCGAAAGGTAAGTAATATATTCCTTTATGGCTTTGAATTTGAAAATATTGGGGTGAAGAAAGTGACTCTATCTAGGAATAATTTAGGAATATACATATGTACATACGTATACTATAACCAATTCTATAATTTACGGTTTATAAAATACGTTATGATACGGGAAACGCCCATTTTTATTGTAATGTGTTTGTTGTTGTATAAATTTTTCACATACTTAAAATATTATTATACTTATTTTTTCTCCTTTTTAAACATTATTAAATGATAAGATTTTTTAATAAAAGAAAGTGATAAAAACGCTGTCAGTTATTAAATAAAAAGTAATTAAAGTTTAGGAGTTGGTAACTTTGATATTAAATTACAAAAGTTACAGCAATAGAATTAGCGACTACATTTTTATGTTATTAGGTACATCTATTCGATATCGACATTCCTAATAAGATTACTTTTCGAGAGAGTGATTCGCTCAGTCCTGGTAACTCCCTAATGACGTTCGATGTGAAGGGCTGCAAAATAGGTATTGGCATTTGCTATGATATTAGATTCGAGGAAATGGCACGCATTTATCGGAACAAAGGTACAGTAACTTAATCGATCAATACTTAACTAGCAAAAAATTAAATATCTTTCTTAAATATATTCTATATAAAATTAATATAATCTGTAACTCTGTATAAAAAGAAGCTTAATTTAAAAAACCAGTATATTTGCTGAAAATGAAACAAATAAAAGAATTAAAAGCACAATAAGAGGACTGTCCTCGCATATTCAGAAATGATGGAATGTGAACCGTGCAACTACGAAGTTAATTGGTATTCGGTGGCTTCATATTTCCTGCTTCTCTGGGTTAGGTTGCCAAATGCTGATATATCCAGCGGCATTCAATATGACCACTGGACCACTGCACTGGTCATTACTTCAGCGTTTCAGAGCGAATGATAATCAATTATACGTTGCCTGCATATCACCGGCTCCTGTTCCTTAAGCAAGTTACGTCGCATGGGGACATACACAGTTGACCAATCCCTGGGGAAAGATTCTTTACGATTTGGAAACTCAAGAGAATATGGCAGTCACCGATATCAAAAAAAAAAAAAAAAACTGGCGAATCGTGTGTTACCATAACGAGACACGCGATGCTATTTGTCGCTTTAAATTGTGCCGCAACTCGTTTTTGAGATCTTTGCCAGGGGCGCGTTAAAATATGCTGAAAATATATTTCTGGCTTTTCTGGCGTTTAACTGAAATATGACAAATAACGTTGTAAAACATATGTACTTATGACTTACAGAGTAATTGAGTGTACAAAATATATAGTATACAAAATAGCCAGCGATTTAGGGCTTTAAAAGATCAAAAGAAAAGAAAAGAAAAGAAAAGAAGAAAGATAATATGTTGTGGCAGTCTAAGTCGATCTAAGAAAATTGATAAAGGGAGGGAGGGGCAAAGCTAGTTAATCTGGAAAGAATCCAAGCGTCAATTTCGAGCATTTACAGAGAATCAAGCGAGCTGGTTAAAGTCGTGAGTTGAGCAATTATCCCGCGTTAGGTTCAATCAGGTTAGTCCCACGCGAAATTGATCCAACCATCGCGAAAACGAGTGTATTCTGATTTCTGTCGCAGATACTTCTGGCTAGTGCAGTACCTACACGGTGGTTGTTGAAATAGCCGCTTCTCATCTATTTTCCGCAGCGCGGACATCATCCTTTGATCCCTTACGACTAACGAAGTTTTCGAAGATGTACGGTAGTTTGAGATTCTACTTGAAAATGATCATGATTGCGGCCTGTGTGCCGTCTGCTCTTCTTTTTGTCCTTCCGTTAAAGACTGGTAAGTTGATACTGACTATTTACTGAATTATGCGATCGAAACCCTACATAATAGCTACAAAAATGCCGCTAATATAATATTCCTTCTTTCTTGTATCTGTCTGCCTCTCAGGTCGTTTTACTAATTACAATAAGTAATTTCGACTTCTTTGCGCTCTCTTTTAACGCATTCGAGACCGAAAGAAATTCATACCAGTCAGTAGGCAAGGGTATAATATACATATTTTATATATAACTTATGTAGTAATGTATATATTATGTTAATTTCATATTTTTTTCAATATAGAATTATTATATATGTCGGGTTTACATTAGAATTAGGGTTAGGGGCGTGAAACGAATCTTCGTTTGGGTTACACGTTGTCGTTATGCAATAGGGAAGACATTGACTAGTGCAACTGCGATTATTATAGAATCGGACAAGTAACCGTGGTAATTAGGTACTCGAGAAACTAATGACAATGATCCTAGGTTCAATAACGAATCCGCGGTCGACGGGATGATAGATGAACGTACTCGCAAAATCTAAGTCGGACGCGTAATATTCACTGATCGTAAAGAGTTACTCCTTTCATCAATGAGATCGCGAGCGAGAATGTCTTTCCCGTCCCGATGATGCCACGGAGGAAAACTATAATGGGGTGTGTCTAAGGACACGAGATCATCGGATTCGTCGAGAAAAGCCTTCGTTCAGAAAGTAAGGGAAATTGGCGTTGCTGCTAATTGGTCAATCTCCATATCGGTGGTTAGAAAATGCTGCCAGCCGCCCTCGAGGGAAAGTTGCTAGTGGGAGACGCCGCTAGTTGAAAAATAAGTCTCCCCTATTTTCCCGTAGTTGGGACAAAGACTGTTTGTCTGTTTGAAGGACTTTAGTTAACTAAACCTTAAGATTTATAACGGGCCCTCGGGATAGCCGAACATGTACTGCGGAGACGCATCGACATCTGGCAATCATCTTACTCGAAGAATAGGGTCTGCGTGTGGCGAGCCACGGGACAGCAACCGTTGGAATGTTTACAGTCGCGTGTCGCCACGTATATTTCTTTTAAGGAGAGCTATAGAATTACTCGATACCTGTTGTTAGGCAAAGCGTTCATCCCGTGACCGCGGCTACGTTCGGCGACTGACTGTCACCTCGAGCCAAAGCTCACCGTCACTAATCTCGAACAGTTACAATCGGATTGAATAACTACAATAGTTTAGTTACAGTTATAGTAGACTTTAGATTGCAATGTTGCGGGGCTATCCAAAGGTTCCGGTGTCCTTTCATCTCCGACATATAGATATACATGTATATGTGACGAAATATACTAAAGCAATATTGACCCTTTGTCGCTGAAAGTATCAAACTACAAAACTTTCTTTCAAATTTTCAGAATAAGGAAATCAGGATCATGATAAATAATTGGAACATAATTAAAAATAATATATCTTCTCTATAAGATAATGAATACATTGGTTCATTTAATTTTTATGGATATTCAAACGCTTCTGTGAAATAAAACGTCAAGATTATAGGGTATAAAATTCATAGCTATGAAATAACTAAAACTCTGATGTATTATTAAAAATATACGTTAGGTTGTATGTAGTGATACATACAAAGATTACATGTACAAACCCATAATTAACACAATGCTACCGCAACCATTCTGCAATCTACCTTGCCCAAAACACTCTTCCAGTCACCTCCAAACTCTTCAATTCTCTCCACCTAACCACCCACAAACCATTCACAAACATGCAATTCTCGACAAAAGAAGAACTTATCGTCAGTTGTCCTTAACATCTCGTTCATTCATTTGGTCCCTATCCCCCTATTTCCTCCCACTGCGATGATCGCACTACATTTTTCCACGTCTCTATTCTATTCTCTGGATGATCTGAATTCTCGAGCAGTCGAGTGAAGATTGATCTGTACAATTGATCGATTTCTTTTTACTACAGACATGCAAGAAATTCCGTGTTGGAGAGCGATGTTGCGAGTTCGAGAGCCTGGACCATCTGAAGAACGTTACCGGAACTGGTATAGTTTATGTCGTTGATGATAAGAATTCCTCCACGACTCAGCAACAAGAGCTACTCTGGGTGATGAGCTCAATGGGGCTGTTGCGGCTATTTTAATTTTTCAACAAGGATCCAGATGGCGCCGTTGAAGAATAGGGTCTGCGTGTGGCGAGCCACGGGACAGAAACCGTTGGAATGTTTACTGGCGCGTGTCGCCACGAATATTTCCTTCAAGGAGAGCTATAGAATTACTCCATACCTTTGCTAGGCAAAGCGTTCATCCATTGAACGCGGCTACGTTCGGCGACTGACTGTCGCCTCGAGCCCAAGCTCATTATCACAACTCTCGAACAATTACAATCGGATTGAATAACTACAATTGTTCAATTACAGCTATAGTAGACTCTAGGTTACAATGTTGCGGGATTATCCAAAATTCCAAAGGCTCCAGTGTTCTTTCATCTCCGACATATATAAGTTTAATGAAATTATTTGTTTATATATTAAGATATTTATTGTTATAAAAATAAAATATAAAATTAAATATAATATTTGTTTTAAAGGTGATATAAAAGTATTTAAATAAAAATAATTTAAAATTAAAATTAAATTAATTCTTAGATTTATAAATATAAAGAAGAATACAATTATAAGAGTTTTCATTAATAGTAATAAATTTAATATATTAAAATTATTTTACTAGTTATATTAATATTTTTAAATTTTTAATTTACAAAATTAATGTTTTTATTAAACTATATAACTAAAAATATTAATTTAACAAAAAGTAGTTTAAATTAAAATAATAATTTTGGGAATTATAGATATTTTTATAAAATTTTTTTAAAATTTAATATTAAATTAAGTAATTTAATTTTTTTTAAGTTGATTAATATTAAATTTATTTTAGAATTTGTTATTGTGAATTTAATTTTATTAATTTTAATTATTTTATTAAACAATAATATTTATTTTTTATGTACTCAATGTACTGTACGTATTAATTTCAATTCAGAGTATCCTGCTATTATTATTAATTGGATATAGTGCACTGCTATATAATATTGATAGTTCAAGAAAAGTATTAAAGCAGTGAAAATTATAGAGTCGTAAGAAAGAGGACGACAGAAGCAGGACAGAATCGCAACAGACGGACATTGCAAAAATGTCTTTTGCTTCGCCTCCAAGGGTTTGCACCCCTCCAAATGTTTTCAAAATTTCCTAAGGAATTATACCTGGCTTTATACCCGAGCAAATTTTATGACAGCATGAAAACATACTTCTTAGTTTCCTACTTTCTTTCATACTTCCCCATTCCTATTTTCATAGTTAATAAGTTAAAACTATTATTCTCAATGTACTGTAGGTATTAATTTCAATTCAGTGTATCCTACTATTATTATTAATTGGATATAGTGCACTGCTATATAATATTGATAGTTCAAGAAAAGTATTAAAGCAGTGAAAATTATAGAGTCGTAAGAAAGAGGACGACAGAAGCAGGACAGAATCGCAACAGACGGACATTGCAAAAATGTCTTTTGCTTCGCCTCCAAGGGTTTGCACCCCTCCAAATGTTTTCAAAATTTCCTAAGGAATTATACCTGGCTTTATACCCGAGCAAATTTTATGACAGCATGAAAACATACTTTTTAGTTTCCTACTTTCTTTCATACTTCCCCATTCCTATTTTCATAGTTAATAAGTTAAAACTATTATTCTCAATGTACTGTACGTATTAATTTCAATTCAGTGTATCCTACTATTATTATTAATTGGATACAGAACGCTGCTATATAATATTGATAGTTCAAGAAAAGTATTAAAGCAGTGAAAATTATAGAGTCGTAAGAAAGAGGACGACAGAAGCAGGACAGAATCGCAACAGACGGACATTGCAGAAATGTCTTTTGCTCCGCCTCCAAGGGTTTGCACCCCCCCCCCATCTGTTTTCAAAATTTCCTAAGGAATTATACCTGGCTTTATACCCTAGCAAATTTTATGACAGCATGAAAACATACTTCTTAGTTTCCTACTTTCTTTCATACTTCCCCATTCCTATTTTCATAGTTAATAAGTTAAAACTATTATTCTCAATGTACTGTACGTATTATTTCAATTCAGTGTATCCTACTATTATTATTAATTGGATATAGAACGCTGCTATATAATATTGATAGTTCAAGAAAAGTATTAAAGCAGTGAAAATTATAGAGTCGTAAGAAGGAGGACGACAGGAGCAGGACAGAATCGCAACAGACGGACATTGCAGAAATGTCTTTTGCTCCGCTTCAAGGGTTTGCACCCCTCCAAATGTTTTCAAAATTTCCTAAGGAATTATACCTGGCTTTATACCCTAGCAAATTTTATGACAGCATGAAAACATACTTCTTAGTTTCCTACTTTCTTTCATACTTCCCCATTCCTATTTTCATAGTTAATAAGTTAAAACTATTATTCTAAATGTACTGTACGTATTAATTTCAATTCAGTGTATCCTACTATTATTATTAATTGGATATAGAACGCTGCTATATAATATTGATAGTTCAAGAAATGTATTAAAGCAGTGAAAATTATAGAGTCGTAAGAAAGAGGACGACAGCAGCAGGACAGAATCGCAACAGACGGACATTGCAGAAATGTCTTTTGCTCCGCCTCCAAGGGTTTGCACCCCTCCAAATGTTTTCAAAATTTCCTAAGGAATTATACCTGGCTTTATACCCGAGCAAATTTTATGACAGCATGAAAACATACTTCTTAGTTTCCTACTTTCTTTCATACTTCCCCATTCCTATTTTCGTAGTTAATAAGTTGAAACTAATTTGTATTCAATGTATCTCAAATATTATGTATAAAAAATGAGAAAATTAAATATATAAAGTATAATGATGTATATAATATATTTAAATTAGTATATGGGTATTCAATTATTTGTTTTCCTAATCAAGTAAGTATAATATATTTCCCCCTTTTTTTTAATTAATAATATATCTATATATATATATGTCGGAGATGAAAGGACACCGGAACCTTCGGATAGCCCCGCAACATTGCAATCTAAAGTCTACTATAACTGTAACTAAACTATTGTAGTTATTCAATCCGATTGTAATTATTCGAGAATTGTGATAATGAGCTTGGGCTCTAGGCGACAGTCAGTCGCCGAACGTAGCCGCGGTCACGGGATGAACGTTTTGCCTAACAAGGTATGGAGTAATTCTATAGCTCTCCTTAAAAGAAATATTCGGGGCGACACGCGACAGTAAACATTCCAACGGTTTCTGTCCCGTGGCTCGCCACGTGCAGACCCTATTCTTCGAGTAAGATGATTGCCAGATGTCGATGCGTCTCCGCAGTACATGTTCGGCTAGCCCGAGGGCCCGTTATAAATCTTAAGGTTTACTTAACTAAAGTCCTTCAAACAGACAAACAGTCTTTGTCCCAACTACGGGAAAATAGGGGAGACCTATTTTTCAACGAGCGGCGTCTCCCACTAGCAACTTTCCCTCGAGGGCGGCTGGCATCTTTTTCTAACCACCGATATGGAGATTGACCAATTACCAGCAACGCCAATTTCCCTTACTTTCTGAACGAAGGCTTTTCTCGACGAATCCGATGATCTCGTGTCCTTAGACACACCCCATTATAGTTTTCCTCTGTGGCATCATCGGGACAGGAAGGGCATTCTCGCTCGCGATCTCATCGATCAAGGAGTAACGCCTTCGCGATCAGTAATTATTTCCAGACTTAGACTTTGTGTGAACGTTCTGTTGTCATCCCGTTGGCCGCGGATTCGTTATTGAGCCCGAGAACATCGTCACTAGCGTCGCGAGTGCCGAACCGCCGTGATCAACTGTTAAGACTGTAATAATTCTATCATTGCAATAAACTACGCCTGTGTGTACTGTATCAATGGCTACTCCTCGAGAAGATTCATTTGACGCCCACAACCCCATTCCCAGTGACGATCCGACATCAGAAGTGGGATTCGAACGGTTGCGAACGCTGGAAGGGCAGGTCGCTGCCATGAGCAACCTAGTTCATACGCTAATGCAAAGGCCAAATACGGGAATCACCAAATTCCCACATTTTAACCCAGAGGTCGCAGGCGCCGACCCAGCCGCGTGGTGCGCGGCTGTTAGTATGGCCATGGAGGACAACCCCTGCGAGGTGGCGCGCTATACTCTGCCTTAAGTGACTCTCTACAGGGTTCTGCAGCACATTGGCTGGCGCGAACGACGGGAAACGGAGAAATTACTTGGCCTAAAGTTAAGGAACGATTCCTTACACAGTTCGGTGGCCGAGAGACGACGTCCTCATCGTTAATCAAGGTATCCAGGGAACCGCGGGGAGCGGGCGAATCCACGGGGGCGTTTGCCGGCCGTGTCCGCTCCCTCCTGCAGACGCGGTGGCAACATTCTACGCTAGACGAAATACTTAACGCTGTCACTCTCTACATATTAATTCCACACGACCAACGTCTTAAACGACTGGCCCTCACGAGCGATATCAGAACGGAGGACCAATTCCTGAGCGAAATGCGACCCTTTTGTTACGAAGAAGAGTCGACATCTTCGCCGAGATATGCACCGGCGGAACCCGAAGCTAAGCGACGCAAGTTATCGGGCCACCAGACGAGGTGTCATTACTGTGGTACTCTCGGACACAGAATAAAGGACTGCCGCAAGAGGATGCAGGGCGAACAACAGAGGGATGCACGACGCCAGGAAGGAAATCGACCGGCCGCACCGTCCAAGGCGGTTTGCTACAGGTGTCATGCGGAAGGCCATATCGCACCTAACTGCCCGGCACGACGGGACGGTAGACCAGGCCTCAAGGATGAGCGTAAAGTCAACTCCTGCGTGGTGGAGTCCCCAGCCGGTAGTTTAAGTCATCTGGGTGAGTCGTTCCCATTTTACTTCGATTCCGGAGCCGAGTGCTCATTAATTAGAGAATCTGTCGCTCCGAAATTCTCCGGAAGGAGAACGATAGATATAGTAGTTATGCGAGGAATAGGAAACACCTGCGTTAAGAGTACCTCCCAGATCTTATCTACGGTACGCATTAACTGTTTTACATTGGAGATAACCTTCCACGTTCTGGCCGATAGTCACTTGCATTATGATATCATGATTGGCCGCGAGATCGTAAGCCAGGGTTTTGATGTAACTATTACACGGAATAGCGTCGATATTTGTAAAACGAAGACTATTAATGCCTGTAGTAAAACCTCCGAGGACGAGATCAACATCAATGCGGTTGACACTGACGTAGTTGGCAACGATAAAAGTCGGTTAATTTCTGTCCTCGAGAAATTCAAAGATTCATTCATTACGGGCTTCCCACGTACTCGCGTAAGCACGGGCCAGTTAGAAATACGGTTAATCGATCCTAATGTTACCGTGCAAAGAAGTCCCTACCGACTTAGCGAAGAAGAGCGTAGGATAGTGCGTGAGAGAATAGACGAGTTAATTAGAGCAAAAATCGTGAGGCCGAGCAGCTCGCCGTTCGCGAGCCCTGTCTTACTTGTAAAGAAGAAAGACGGCTCAGATAGACTGTGCGTAGATTTTCGGGCACTAAATAAAAATACGGTCGCGGTCCGGTATCCCCTACCCTCATCGCGGATCAAATCGCGAGATTGCAGAAGGCGAGATACTTCATTAGCCTGGACATGGCCAGCGGATTCCACCAAATTCCCATTCATCCTAATTCGACGGAATATACGGCGTTCGTTACACCCGACGGGCAATACGAGTACGTGACTATGCCGTTCGGATTGAAAAATGCACCATCCGTTTTCCAGAGGGCCATTCTCAACGCCTTAGGCGACCTCGCGTATTCGTTCGTTGTTGTTTACTTGGACGACGTCCTAATTATTGCCGACTCAATAGATCAAGCTCTAGAAAGGTTGAGCACCGTATTAGATACTCTCGTGAAAGCCGGATTCTCCTTTAACTTTTCAAAATGCTCCTTTTTAAAGACATCGGTACTCTACTTGGGATACGTAATTCGTAACGGAGAAGTCCGTCCAAACCCGGGTAAAATACAAGCCTTGAGTTCTTTACCTGCACCGTCCACCGTCACACAACTTAAACAATTCATAGGTTTGGCCTCTTATTTCCGAAGCTGCGTTCCCAAATTTTCACAAGTAATGAAACCCCTGTACGCACTTACCTCGAGTAACAAGAATATACCTTGGACGGATAGGCACGAACAGATAAGACAAAAGGTAATTTCCGTCCTGACTGACGCGCCGATGCTAATGATATTTGACCCCAATTACCCCATAGAACTACATACGGACGCTAGCTCGGAAGGATATGGAGCCATTTTAATGCACAGGGTCGAAGGTAAAAATCGAGTAGTGGAGTATTATAGCAAAAGGACTAGCCCTGCGGAATCTAGGTATCATTCCTACGAATTGGAAACGTTAGCAGTTGTAAACGCCGTCAAGCACTTCCGTCATTACTTACACGGACGAGAATTTCTCGTTGTCACCGATTGCAACTCCCTGAAAGCATCCAGTAGTAAGGTACACTTGAACGACAGGGTTTACAGATGGTGGGCTTACCTGCAAACTTTTACCTTCGACATTATGTACCGGGAAGGTAAACGAATGGCCCACGT
>NW_022885168.1:0-18317 GCF_011952205.1 Bombus bifarius | reverse complement strand
TCTTTCTTAAATATATTCTATATAAAATTAATATAATCTGTAACTCTGTATGAAAAGAAGCTTAATTTAAAAAAACCAGTATATTTGCTGAAAATGAAACAAATAAAAGAATTAAAAGCACAATAAGAGGACTGTCCTCGCATATTCAGAAATGATGGAATGTGAACCGTGCAACTACGAAGTTAATTGGTATTCGGTGGCTTCATATTTCCTGCTTCTCTGGGTTAGGTTGCCAAATGCTGATATATCCAGCGGCATTCAATATGACCACTGGACCACTGCACTGGTCATTACTTCAGCGTTTCAGAGCGAATGATAATCAATTATACGTTGCCTGCATATCACCGGCTCGTGTTCCTTAAGCAAGTTACGTCGCATGGGGACATACACAGTTGACCAATCCCTGGGGAAAGATTCTTTACGATTTGGAAACTCAAGAGAATATGGCAGTCACCGATATCAAAAAAAAAAAAAAAAAACTGGCGAATCGTGTGTTACCATAACGAGACACGCGATGCTATTTGTCGCTTTAAATTGTGCCGCAACTCGTTTTTGAGATCTTTGCCAGGGGCGCGTTAAAATATGCTGAAAATATATTTCTGGCTTTTCTGGCGTTTAACTGAAATATGACAAATAACGTTGTAAAACATATGTACTTATGACTTACAGAGTAATTGAGTGTACAAAATATATAGTATACAAAATAGCCAGCGATTTAGGGCTTTAAAAGATCAAAAGAAAAGAAAAGAAAAGAAAAGAAGAAAGATAATATGTCGTGGCAGTCTAAGTCGATCTAAGAAAATAGATAAAGGGAGGGAGGGGCAAAGCTAGTTAATCTGGAAAGAATCCAAGCGTCAATTTCAAGCATTTACAGAGAATCAAGCGAGCTGGTTAAAGTCGTGAGCTGAGCAATTATCCCGCGTTAGGTTCAATCAGGTTAGTCCCACGCGAAATTGATCCAACCATCGCGAAAACGAGTGTATTCTGATTTCTGTCGCAGATACTTCTGGCTAGTGCAGTACCTACACGGTGGTTGTTGAAATAGCCGCTTCTCATCTATTTTCCGCAGCGCGGACATCATCCTTTGATCCCTTACGACTAACGAAGTTTTCGAAGATGTACGGTAGTTTGAGATTCTACTTGAAAATGATCATGATTGCGGTCTGTGTGCCGTCTGCTCTTCTTTTTGTCCTTCCGTTAAAGACTGGTAAGTTGATACTGATTAATTATGCGATCGAAACCCTATATAATGGCTACAAAAATGCCGCTAATATAATATTCCTTCTTTCTTGTATCTGTCTGCCTCTCAGGTCGTTTTACTAATTACAATAAGTAATTTCGACTTCTTTGCGCTCTCTTTAACGCATTCGAGACCGAAAGAAATTCATATCAGTCAGTAGGCAAGGGTATAATATACATATTTTATATATAACTTATGTAGTAATGTATATATCATGTTAATTTCATATTTTTTTCAATATAGAATTATTATATATGTCGGGTTTACATTAGAATTAGGGTTAGGGGCGTGAAACGAATCTTCGTTTGGGTTACACGTTGTCGTTATGCAATAGAGAAGACATTGACTAGTGGAAATACGATTATTATAGAACCGGACAAGTAACCGTGGTAGTTAGGTACTCGAGAAACTAATGACAATGATCCTAGGTTCAATAACGAATCCGCGGTCGTCGGGATGATAGATGAACGTACTCACAAAATCTAAGTCGGACGCGTAATATTCACTGGTCGTAAAGAGTTACTCCTTTCATCAATGAGATCGCGAGAAAGAATGTCTTTCCCGTCCCGATCATGCCACAGAGGAAAACTATAATGGGGTGTGTCTAAGGACACGAGATTATCGGATTCGTCGAGAAAAGCCTTCGTCCAGAAAGTAAGGGAAATTGGCGTTGCTAATTGGTCATTCTCCATATCGGTGGTTAGAAAAAGATGCTAGCCGCCCTCGAGGGAAAGTTGCTAGTGGGAGACGGCGCTCGTTGAAAAATATGTCTCCCCTATCTTCCCGTAGTTGGGACAAAGACTGTTTGTCTGTTTGAAGGACTTTAGTTAACTAAACCTTAAGATTTATAACGGACCCTCGAGCTAGCCGAACATGTACTGCGGAGACGCATCGACATCTGGCAATCATCTTACTCGAAGAATAGGGTCTGCGTGTGGCGAGCCACAGGACAGAAACCGTTGGAATGTTTACTGTCGCGTGTCGCCACGAATATTTCTTTTAAGGAGAGCTATAGAATTACTCGATACCTGTTGTTAGGCAAAGCGTTCATCCCTTGACCGCTACGTTGGGCGACAGACTGTCATCTCGAGCCAAAGCTCACCGTCACTAATCTCGAACAATTACAATCGGATTGAATAACTACAATAGTTTAGTTACAGTTATAGTAGACTTTAGATTGCGATGTTGCGGGGCTATCCAAAGGTTCCGGTGTCCTTTCATCTCCGACATATAGATATACATGTATATGTGACGAAATATACTAAAGCAATATTGACCCTTTGTCGCTGAAAGTATCAAACTACAAAACTTCCTTTCAAATTTTCAGAATAAGGAAATCAGGATCATGATAAATAATTGGAACATAATTAAAAATAATATATCTTCTCTATAAGATAATGAATACATTGGTTCATTTAATTTTTATGGATATTCAAACGCTTCTGTGAAATAAAACGTCAAGATTATAGAGTATAAAATTCATAGCTATGAAATAACTAAAACTCTTATGTATTATTAAAAATATACGTTAGGTTCTATGTAGTGATACATACAAAGATTACATGTACAAACCCATAATTAACACAATGCTACCGCAACCATTCTGCAATCTACATTGCCCAAAACACTCTTCCAGTCACCTCCAAACTCTTCAATTCTCTCCACCTAACCACCCACAAACCATTCACAAACATGCAATTTTCGACAAAAGAAGAACTTATCGTCAGTTGTCCTTAACATCTCGTTCATTCATTTGGTCCCTATCCCCCTATTTCCTCCCACTGCGATGATCGCACTACATTTTTCCACGTCTCTATTCTATTCTCTGGATGATCTGAATTCTCGAGCAGTCGAGTGAAGATTGATCTGTACAATTGATCGATTTCTTTTTACTACAGACATGCAAGAAATTCCGTGTTGGAGAGCGATGTTGCGAGTTCGAGAGCCTGGACCATCTGAAGAACGTTACCGGAACTGGTATAGTTTATGTCGTTGATGATAAGAATTCCTCCACGACTCAGCAACAAGAGCTACTCTGGGTGATGAGCTCAATGGGGCTGTTGCGGCTATTTTAATTTTTCAACAAGGATCCAGATGGCGCCGTTGAAGAATAGGGTCTGCGTGTGGCGAGCCACGGGACAGAAACCGTTGGAATGTTTACTGGCGCGTGTCGCCACGAATATTTCCTTCAAGGAGAGCTATAGAATTACTCCATACCTTTGCTAGGCAAAGCGTTCATCCATTGAACGCGGCTACGTTCGGCGACTGACTGTCGCCTCGAGCCCAAGCTCATTATCACAACTCTCGAACAATTACAATCGGATTGAATAACTACAATTGTTCAATTACAGCTATAGTAGACTCTAGGTTACAATGTTGCGGGATTATCCAAAATTCCAAAGGCTCCAGTGTTCTTTCATCTCCGACATATATAAGTTTAATGAAATTATTTGTTTATATATTAAGATATTTATTGTTATAAAAATAAAATATAAAATTAAATATAATATTTGTTTTAAAGGTGATATAAAAGTATTTAAATAAAAATAATTTAAAATTAAAATTAAATTAATTCTTAGATTTATAAATATAAAGAAGAATACAATTATAAGAGTTTTCATTAATAGTAATAAATTTAATATATTAAAATTATTTTACTAGTTATATTAATATTTTTAAATTTTTAATTTACAAAATTAATGTTTTTATTAAACTATATAACTAAAAATATTAATTTAACAAAAAGTAGTTTAAATTAAAATAATAATTTTGGGAATTATAGATATTTTTATAAAATTTTTTTAAAATTTAATATTAAATTAAGTAATTTAATTTTTTTTAAGTTGATTAATATTAAATTTATTTTAGAATTTGTTATTGTGAATTTAATTTTATTAATTTTAATTATTTTATTAAACAATAATATTTATTTTTTATGTACTCAATGTACTGTACGTATTAATTTCAATTCAGAGTATCCTGCTATTATTATTAATTGGATATAGTGCACTGCTATATAATATTGATAGTTCAAGAAAAGTATTAAAGCAGTGAAAATTATAGAGTCGTAAGAAAGAGGACGACAGAAGCAGGACAGAATCGCAACAGACGGACATTGCAAAAATGTCTTTTGCTTCGCCTCCAAGGGTTTGCACCCCTCCAAATGTTTTCAAAATTTCCTAAGGAATTATACCTGGCTTTATACCCGAGCAAATTTTATGACAGCATGAAAACATACTTCTTAGTTTCCTACTTTCTTTCATACTTCCCCATTCCTATTTTCATAGTTAATAAGTTAAAACTATTATTCTCAATGTACTGTAGGTATTAATTTCAATTCAGTGTATCCTACTATTATTATTAATTGGATATAGTGCACTGCTATATAATATTGATAGTTCAAGAAAAGTATTAAAGCAGTGAAAATTATAGAGTCGTAAGAAAGAGGACGACAGAAGCAGGACAGAATCGCAACAGACGGACATTGCAAAAATGTCTTTTGCTTCGCCTCCAAGGGTTTGCACCCCTCCAAATGTTTTCAAAATTTCCTAAGGAATTATACCTGGCTTTATACCCGAGCAAATTTTATGACAGCATGAAAACATACTTTTTAGTTTCCTACTTTCTTTCATACTTCCCCATTCCTATTTTCATAGTTAATAAGTTAAAACTATTATTCTCAATGTACTGTACGTATTAATTTCAATTCAGTGTATCCTACTATTATTATTAATTGGATACAGAACGCTGCTATATAATATTGATAGTTCAAGAAAAGTATTAAAGCAGTGAAAATTATAGAGTCGTAAGAAAGAGGACGACAGAAGCAGGACAGAATCGCAACAGACGGACATTGCAGAAATGTCTTTTGCTCCGCCTCCAAGGGTTTGCACCCCCCCCCCATCTGTTTTCAAAATTTCCTAAGGAATTATACCTGGCTTTATACCCTAGCAAATTTTATGACAGCATGAAAACATACTTCTTAGTTTCCTACTTTCTTTCATACTTCCCCATTCCTATTTTCATAGTTAATAAGTTAAAACTATTATTCTCAATGTACTGTACGTATTATTTCAATTCAGTGTATCCTACTATTATTATTAATTGGATATAGAACGCTGCTATATAATATTGATAGTTCAAGAAAAGTATTAAAGCAGTGAAAATTATAGAGTCGTAAGAAGGAGGACGACAGGAGCAGGACAGAATCGCAACAGACGGACATTGCAGAAATGTCTTTTGCTCCGCTTCAAGGGTTTGCACCCCTCCAAATGTTTTCAAAATTTCCTAAGGAATTATACCTGGCTTTATACCCTAGCAAATTTTATGACAGCATGAAAACATACTTCTTAGTTTCCTACTTTCTTTCATACTTCCCCATTCCTATTTTCATAGTTAATAAGTTAAAACTATTATTCTAAATGTACTGTACGTATTAATTTCAATTCAGTGTATCCTACTATTATTATTAATTGGATATAGAACGCTGCTATATAATATTGATAGTTCAAGAAATGTATTAAAGCAGTGAAAATTATAGAGTCGTAAGAAAGAGGACGACAGCAGCAGGACAGAATCGCAACAGACGGACATTGCAGAAATGTCTTTTGCTCCGCCTCCAAGGGTTTGCACCCCTCCAAATGTTTTCAAAATTTCCTAAGGAATTATACCTGGCTTTATACCCGAGCAAATTTTATGACAGCATGAAAACATACTTCTTAGTTTCCTACTTTCTTTCATACTTCCCCATTCCTATTTTCGTAGTTAATAAGTTGAAACTAATTTGTATTCAATGTATCTCAAATATTATGTATAAAAAATGAGAAAATTAAATATATAAAGTATAATGATGTATATAATATATTTAAATTAGTATATGGGTATTCAATTATTTGTTTTCCTAATCAAGTAAGTATAATATATTTCCCCCTTTTTTTTAATTAATAATATATCTATATATATATATGTCGGAGATGAAAGGACACCGGAACCTTCGGATAGCCCCGCAACATTGCAATCTAAAGTCTACTATAACTGTAACTAAACTATTGTAGTTATTCAATCCGATTGTAATTATTCGAGAATTGTGATAATGAGCTTGGGCTCTAGGCGACAGTCAGTCGCCGAACGTAGCCGCGGTCACGGGATGAACGTTTTGCCTAACAAGGTATGGAGTAATTCTATAGCTCTCCTTAAAAGAAATATTCGGGGCGACACGCGACAGTAAACATTCCAACGGTTTCTGTCCCGTGGCTCGCCACGTGCAGACCCTATTCTTCGAGTAAGATGATTGCCAGATGTCGATGCGTCTCCGCAGTACATGTTCGGCTAGCCCGAGGGCCCGTTATAAATCTTAAGGTTTACTTAACTAAAGTCCTTCAAACAGACAAACAGTCTTTGTCCCAACTACGGGAAAATAGGGGAGACCTATTTTTCAACGAGCGGCGTCTCCCACTAGCAACTTTCCCTCGAGGGCGGCTGGCATCTTTTTCTAACCACCGATATGGAGATTGACCAATTACCAGCAACGCCAATTTCCCTTACTTTCTGAACGAAGGCTTTTCTCGACGAATCCGATGATCTCGTGTCCTTAGACACACCCCATTATAGTTTTCCTCTGTGGCATCATCGGGACAGGAAGGGCATTCTCGCTCGCGATCTCATCGATCAAGGAGTAACGCCTTCGCGATCAGTAATTATTTCCAGACTTAGACTTTGTGTGAACGTTCTGTTGTCATCCCGTTGGCCGCGGATTCGTTATTGAGCCCGAGAACATCGTCACTAGCGTCGCGAGTGCCGAACCGCCGTGATCAACTGTTAAGACTGTAATAATTCTATCATTGCAATAAACTACGCCTGTGTGTACTGTATCAATGGCTACTCCTCGAGAAGATTCATTTGACGCCCACAACCCCATTCCCAGTGACGATCCGACATCAGAAGTGGGATTCGAACGGTTGCGAACGCTGGAAGGGCAGGTCGCTGCCATGAGCAACCTAGTTCATACGCTAATGCAAAGGCCAAATACGGGAATCACCAAATTCCCACATTTTAACCCAGAGGTCGCAGGCGCCGACCCAGCCGCGTGGTGCGCGGCTGTTAGTATGGCCATGGAGGACAACCCCTGCGAGGTGGCGCGCTATACTCTGCCTTAAGTGACTCTCTACAGGGTTCTGCAGCACATTGGCTGGCGCGAACGACGGGAAACGGAGAAATTACTTGGCCTAAAGTTAAGGAACGATTCCTTACACAGTTCGGTGGCCGAGAGACGACGTCCTCATCGTTAATCAAGGTATCCAGGGAACCGCGGGGAGCGGGCGAATCCACGGGGGCGTTTGCCGGCCGTGTCCGCTCCCTCCTGCAGACGCGGTGGCAACATTCTACGCTAGACGAAATACTTAACGCTGTCACTCTCTACATATTAATTCCACACGACCAACGTCTTAAACGATTGGCCCTCACGAGCGATATCAGAACGGAGGACCAATTCCTGAGCGAAATGCGACCCTTTTGTTACGAAGAAGAGTCGACACCTTCGCCGAGATATGCACCGGCGGAACCCGAAGCTAAGCGACGCAAGTTATCGGGCCACCAGACGAGGTGTCATTACTGTGGTACTCTCGGACACAGAATAAAGGACTGCCGCAAGAGGATGCAGGACGAACAGCAGAGGGATGCACGACGCCAGGAAGGAAACCGACCGGCCGCACCGTCCAAGGCGGTTTGCTACAGGTGTCATGCGGAAGGCCATATCGCACCTAACTGCCCGGCACGACGGGACGGTAGACCAGGCCTCAAGGATGAGCGTAAAGTCAACTCCTGCGTGGTGGAGTCCCCAGCCGGTAGTTTAAGTCATCTGGGTGAGTCGTTCCCATTTTACTTCGATTCCGGAGCCGAGTGCTCATTAATTAGAGAATCTGTCGCTCCGAAATTCTCCGGAAGGAGAACGATAGATATAGTAGTTATGCGAGGAATAGGAAACACCTGCGTTAAGAGTACCTCCCAGATCTTATCTACGGTACGCATTAACTGTTTTACATTGGAGATAACCTTCCACGTTCTGGCCGATAGTCACTTGCATTATGATATCATGATTGGCCGCGAGATCGTAAGCCAGGGTTTTGATGTAACTATTACACGGAATAGCGTCGATATTTGTAAAACGAAGACTATTAATGCCTGTAGTAAAACCTCCGAGGACGAGATCAACATCAATGCGGTTGACACTGACGTAGTTGGCAACGATAAAAGTCGGTTAATTTCTGTCCTCGAGAAATTCAAAGATTCATTCATTACGGGCTTCCCACGTACTCGCGTAAGCACGGGCCAGTTAGAAATACGGTTAATCGATCCTAATGTTACCGTGCAAAGAAGTCCCTACCGACTTAGCGAAGAAGAGCGTAGGATAGTGCGTGAGAGAATAGACGAGTTAATTAGAGCAAAAATCGTGAGGCCGAGCAGCTCGCCGTTCGCGAGCCCTGTCTTACTTGTAAAGAAGAAAGACGGCTCAGATAGACTGTGCGTAGATTTTCGGGCACTAAATAAAAATACGGTCGCGGTCCGGTATCCCCTACCCTCATCGCGGATCAAATCGCGAGATTGCAGAAGGCGAGATACTTCATTAGCCTGGACATGGCCAGCGGATTCCACCAAATTCCCATTCATCCTAATTCGACGGAATATACGGCGTTCGTTACACCCGACGGGCAATACGAGTACGTGACTATGCCGTTCGGATTGAAAAATGCACCATCCGTTTTCCAGAGGGCCATTCTCAACGCCTTAGGCGACCTCGCGTATTCGTTCGTTGTTGTTTACTTGGACGACGTCCTAATTATTGCCGACTCAATAGATCAAGCTCTAGAAAGGTTGAGCACCGTATTAGATACTCTCGTGAAAGCCGGATTCTCCTTTAACTTTTCAAAATGCTCCTTTTTAAAGACATCGGTACTCTACTTGGGATACGTAATTCGTAACGGAGAAGTCCGTCCAAACCCGGGTAAAATACAAGCCTTGAGTTCTTTACCTGCACCGTCCACCGTCACACAACTTAAACAATTCATAGGTTTGGCCTCTTATTTCCGAAGCTGCGTTCCCAAATTTTCACAAGTAATGAAACCCCTGTACGCACTTACCTCGAGTAACAAGAATATACCTTGGACGGATAGGCACGAACAGATAAGACAAAAGGTAATTTCCGTCCTGACTGACGCGCCGATGCTAATGATATTTGACCCCAATTACCCCATAGAACTACATACGGACGCTAGCTCGGAAGGATATGGAGCCATTTTAATGCACAGGGTCGAAGGTAAAAATCGAGTAGTGGAGTATTATAGCAAAAGGACTAGCCCTGCGGAATCTAGGTATCATTCCTACGAATTGGAAACGTTAGCAGTTGTAAACGCCGTCAAGCACTTCCGTCATTACTTACACGGACGAGAATTTCTCGTTGTCACCGATTGCAACTCCCTGAAAGCATCCAGTAGTAAGGTACACTTGAACGACAGGGTTTACAGATGGTGGGCTTACCTGCAAACTTTTACCTTCGACATTATGTACCGGGAAGGTAAACGAATGGCCCACGTAGATTTCTTTTCGCGAAATCCCGTAGACTTGGATCGCAGTACGTTTAGCAAAATCGTAGAGAAAGAAATTAACCTAACCGAAATCTCCGACGATTGGCTACTAGCGGAACAACGTCGCGACCCACAAATTGCCGAGATCGTCGATAAATTACAGAACGAAGAGCTCGCGGAAGATGTCGCGAATACGTATGAGTTACGGTCCGGCACCCTTCATCGTAAAATACAGAGAAAAGGTAGAACTCTCTGCCTGCCCATCGTTCCGAGAGGGTTTAGGTGGTCTGTTATTAACCATGTGCACCAGTCCATTATGCACTTAGGTTGGGATAAAACGCTTGAGAAACTGTACGAGTATTACTGGTTCGAAGGAATGGCGAAGTATGTTCGCAAATTCGTAGAGAACTTTCATGCTTGTCGAGTTTCAAAGGCGAGTTCGGGTCGAGTACAAGCCGAATTACACCCCATACCTAAGACCAGCATACCTTGGCACACGGTTCATATGGACATAACGGGCAAACTAAGCGGAAGGAATACGTCATTGTGTTGGTCGACGCCTTCACCAAGTTCGTATACTTGCATCATACCCGTAAGATAGACTCCATTAACACCATTAAAGCGCTTAAGTCCGCTATATTTTTGTTCGGCAGTCCCTGCCGGGTAATAGCGGATCAGGGAAGATGTTTTACGGGCAAAGAATTTCGAGACTTTTGTCAAGATAAATACATTAAACTCCATTTAATTGCGACCGGAGCTAGTAGGGCCAACGGACAGGTAGAGCGTGTTATGAGTACGCTAAAAAACATGTTCACAACAATAGAAACCACTGGGCGGTCCTGGCAAGACGCGATCGGGGAAATACAACTGGCCTTAAATTGTACCACCAACCGCGTGACTAAGTCAAGCCCGTTGGAACTACTAATCGTTAAAACAGCGAGACCCTACGGCTTATCCCTACCCGACAGTATCGAAGAAAGAGAAGTAAATATCTCCCATGTAAGACAGCAATCATGCAGAATACAGCTAATGGCTGCATTCACAACCAACACACCAACTGGCAGCTCTTCAGAGAAGTCTTTACACACTCAACCTCAGCCTTCACCCCACTCAAAACAAAGGAAGATATCGAAGCAGCCACGGAATACTTAAACACGAGCATAATAAACGCAATCCGCCTCTCCACACCGACAAAGCCATCCAACAGCAAACAAGAATATCCCCAATACATACTAAAAAAAATAGCAGAAAAACGTAGACTAAGAAGAGTATGGCAGACCCATAGAACACCGGAGGACAAACGCAAACTTAACACCGCAACTAGGAAGCTATCCAGAACCTTAAAAATCTATAAAAACGACTGCTTCCATAAATACCTCGCCAGCTTATCCCCCACAGCCGACGCCAACTACTCACTATGGAAGGCCTCCAGGAAACTCACACGCCCCCCACAAATAATCCCACCGATCCGCCGCCCGCAAGGTGGATGGGCGCGAAGCCCTACAGAAAAAGCCGACCTGTTCGCTAAACACTTGTCAAAAGTATTCAAACCCCATTCCCCCAAAGCCGCCGCGGACGTTACTGAATACCTGCACAACCCCTTCCAAATGTCCCCTCCTATCGAACCCTTCTCCTCTGCAGAGACTATAGAAACAATCAGTCGCCTAAACCCCAAGAAAGCAGCAGGACACGACCTAATAGGCAATAAAGCAATCAAGGAACTTCCCACAAAAGGGATAGCACTCATCACATCGATTTTTAATGCTATCCTTCGCCTGAAACACTATCCTAAGGCCTGGAAAATCTCATTGATTACTCTCATCCCTAAACCCGGTAAACCGATATACGAAACCAGCTCCTATCGCCCAATCAGTCTTTTACCTACCCTGTCCAAACTGTTCGAGAAGATGCTCACGAACCGACTCCTTCCAATCCTAGAGAACTTGAAAACACTCCCAGATCACCAATTCGGCTTCCGAAAACATCATTCTACAGTAGAGCAAATCCACCGCTTAACCCATACGATCAGCCAAACACTCGAAAAGAAAAAATATTGCTCAGCGGTTTTCCTAGACATCCAACAGGCATTCGACAAAGTATGGCATGAAGGGCTACTATACAAGCTTAAAAAGATTCTACCTCACCCCTACTACTCCATCCTAAAATCTTACCTAACCAATAGACAATTCATGGTTAAATGCCTAGACGCCACTTCTGCAACATTCCCAATAGAAGCCGGCATACCCCAAGGTAGTGTCCTCGGACCCCTACTGTACTCCATCTACACTGCCGACCTACCTATATCAAACGATATAACAATAGCGACATTTGCAGACGACACAGCGCTATTAGCTACCCACGCAGACCCGGTAATAGCCTCATCCACTCTCCAGCGAAGTCTCGACTCCATGGAAAAGTGGTTTCACAAATGGGGCTTCAAAGTCAACGAAAAGAAATACTCACATGTAACCTTCACGCTCCGAAAACAAACCTGCCCCCAGGTCACCATCAACAATGCAACAGTTCCTAGCAGGGACACAGTCCGATACCTGGGCATGACCCTGGACAGGAGACTAACGTGGAAGACACACATCTCAGATAAAACGAAGCAACTAAAGGACAAACTAAAAAAACTCTATTGGCTCACGGGCCGACGCTCGAAACTAAACATACAGAATAAAATTACCCTCTACAAGACCGTAATAAAACCTGTCTGGACCTACGGAATCCAACTATGGGGAACAGCAAGTAACTCCAACATCGAAATACTACAACGATTCCAATCGAAAACGCTAAGAGCCTTAATAGACGCAGCTTGGTATGTTACCAACGAAACCATCCATCGCGACCTCAACATACCTACAGTCAAAGAGGAAATAGCAAAATATAGCGACAGATATAGCAAAAGAGTCAACAAACACCGAAACCCCCTAATCACTGGACTACTCGATACGACGGACCAGATTCGCAGGCTGAAGAGGCACTACCCGCTAGACCTAAACGTTAGATTCATTTAATTATCCAAATTAAGCATATGCACTTACTTATAATACTTATAAATTATACCTATCTATAATAAGTATTAACTTATTGTAAATAAACAGCCATGTCACTGTGCCACGCCAGAAAATTTACTGAAAATTGTCAACGCGAGAATTGATTGTAATTTCAACAAATAAATAAAAAATAAAAAAAATATGCGGTTTGTAGATTTTTGGAATCTTAAATTTCCTAAAAATGCATAAACATCTGCAGTCTGGTGGTAATTAAATAACGCATCTGACGAAAGCCATTCCAAACCATCAGACAATAACAATGAGCTTTTTAAAGAGCGTTAAAAAATGATTTTTTGTGTTACTTAGATAGCAGGATAAAATTATAAAATGAAACGAAGAAAAGTTGGCCGAGAGGCGGACGATGCTTTTCAAGCATTAAACTAATTAAACGATAAAAGATAATGTTCTGTGCATCGAGCATACGTGGAACGATTTATTATAAATTATTCGGTGGAAATAATGTTGGAATACAACGATATTAATCGCATACAGATGAGGTGATTGATCGAACGAATTCTTCCCTTCGTTGCCCAGCGCTATCCCCACTAGCGTACGTTCGTTGGATGTACCGCGGCTGCTAGCGCGTGTGTCACGTAAAATAACAAAATAAAAAAGGAATTTGAGGTGAAAAATAAAAAAAATAAAAAAAAGTTAATCTTGGAATTAGGATTAGTAATCTGTGGAAGACACAATGTTTGTGTTGAAATAATACAATGTGATATTTATTAAACAATTATTTCAAGAGTTATAAATGTGCGTTCTGGAATGTAGACAGTTGGCTAGTTATTCACAGACTAACTTTTTTTTTTTTTTTTATTTATTTGTTGAAATTACAATCAATTCTCGCGTTGAGAATTTTCAGTAATTTTTCTGGCGTGGCGCAGTGACATGGCTGTTTATTTACAATAAGTTAATACTTATTATAGATAGGTATAATTTATAAGTACTATAAGTAAGTGCGTATGCTTAATTTGGATAATTAAATGAATCTAACGTTTAGGTCTAGCGGGTAGTGCCTCTTCAGCCTGCGAATCTGGTCCGTCGTATCGAGTAGTCCAGTGATTAGGGGGTTTCGGTGTTTGTTGATTCTTTTGCTATATCTGACGCTATATTTTGCTATTTCCTCTTTGACGGTGGGTATCTTGAGGTCGCGGTGTATTGTTTCATTGGTTACATACCAAGGTGCGTCAATTAGGGATCTTAGCGTTTTCGATTGAAAGCGTTGGAGTATTTCAATGTTGGAGTTACTTGCTGTTCCCCATAGTTGGATTCCGTAGGTCCAGATAGGTTTTATTACGGTCTTGTAGAGGGTAATTTTATTCTGTATGTTTAGTTTGGAGCGTCGGCCCGTGAGCCAATAGAGTTTTTTTAGTTTGTCCTTTAGTTGCTTCGTTTTATCTGAGATGTGTGTCTTCCACGTTAGTCTCCTGTCCAGGGTCATGCCCAGGTATCGGACTATGTCCCTGCTAGGAACTGTTGCATTGTTGATGGTGACCTGGGGGCAGGTTTGTTTTCGGAGCGTGAAGGTTACATGTGAGGATTTCTTTTCGTTGACTTTGAAGCCCCATTTGTGAAACCACTTTTCCATGGAGTCGAGACTTCGCTGGAGAGTGGATGAGGCTATTACCGGGTCTGCGTGGGTAGCTAATAGCGCTATGTCGTCTGCAAATGTCGCTGTTGTTATATCGTTTGATATAGGTAGGGCGGCAGTGTAGATGGAGTACAGTAGGGGTCCGAGGACACTACCTTGGGGTATGCCGGCTTCTATTGGGAATGTTGCGGAAGTGGCGTCTAGGCATTTAACCATGAATTGTCTATTGGTTAGGTAAGATTTTAGGATGGAGTAGTAGGGGTGAGGTAGGATCTTTTTAATCTTGTATAGTAGCCCTTCATGCCATACTTTGTCGAATGCCTGTTGGATGTCTAGGGAAACCGCTGAGCAATATTTTTTCTTTTCAAGTGTTTGGCTGATCGTATGAGTTAAGCGGTGGATTTGCTCTACTGTAGAATGATGTTTTCGGAAGCCGAATTGGTGATCTGGGAGTGTTTTCAAGTTCTCTAGGATTGGAAGGAGTCGATTCGTGAGCATCTTCTCGAATAGTTTGGACAGGGTAGGTAAAAGACTGATTGGGCGATAGGAGCAGGTTTCGTATATCGGTTTACCGGGTTTAGGGATGAGGGTAATCAATGAGATTTTCCAGGCCTTGGGATAGTGTTCCAGGCGAAGGATAGCATTAAAAATCGATGTGATGAGTGCTATCCCTTTTGTGGGAAGTTCCTTGATTGCTTTATTGCTTATTAGGTCGTGTCCTGCTGCTTTCTTGGGGTTTAGGCGACTGATTGTTTCTATAGTCTCTGCAGAGGAGAAGGGTTCGGTAGGAGGGGACATTTGGAAGGGGGTGTGCAGGTATTCAGTAACGTCCGCGGCGGCTTTGGGGGAATGGGGTTTGAATACTTTTGACAAGAGTTTAGCAAACAGGTCGGCTTTTTCTATAGGGCTTCGCGCCCATCCACCTTGCGGACGGCGGATAGGTGGGATTATTTGTGGGGGGCGTGTGAGTTTCCTGGAGGCCTTCCATAGTGAGTAGTTGGCGTCGGCTGTGGGGGACAAGCTGGCGAGGTATTTATGGAAGCAGTCGTTTTTATAGATTTTTAAGGTTCTGGATAGCTTTCTAGTTGCGTTGTTAAGTTTGCGTTTGTCCTCCGGTGTTCTATGGGTCTGCCATACTCTTCTTAGTCTACGTTTTTCTGCTATTTTTTTTTAGTATGTATTGGGGATATTCTTGTTTGCTGTTAGATGGCTTTGTCGGTGTGGAGAGGCGGATTGCGTTTATTATGCTCGTGTTTAAGTATTCCGTGGCTGCTTCGATATTTTCCTTTGTTTTTAGTGGGGTGAAGGCTGAGGTTGAGTGTGTAAAGACTTCTCTGAAGAGCTGCCAGTTGGTGTGTTGGTTGTGAATGGAGCCATTAGGTGTATTCTCGATGATTGCTGTCTTACATGGGAGATATTTACTTCTCTTTCTTCGATACTGTCGGGTAGGGATAAGCCGTAGGGTCTCGCTGTTTTACCGATTAGTAGTTCCAATGGGCTTGACTTAGTCACGCGGTTGGTGGTACAATTCAAGGCCAGTTGTATTTCCCCGATCGCGTCTTGCCAGGACCGCCCGGTGGTTTCTATTGTTGTGAACATGTTTTTTAGCGTACTCATAATACGCTCTACCTGTCCGTTGGCCCTACTAGCTCCGGTCGCAATTAAATGGAGTTTTATGTATTTATCTTGACAAAAGTCTCAATTCTTTGCCCGTAAAACATCTTCCCTGATCCGCTATTATCCGGCAGGGACTGCCGAACAATAATATAGCGGACTTAAGCGCTTTAATGGTGTTAATGGAGTCTATCTTACGGGTATGGTGCAAGTATACGAACTTAGTAAAGGCGTCGACCAACACAATGACGTATTCCTTCGAATCGTTTTTACCGCTTAGTTTGCCCGTTATGTCCATATGAACCGTATGCCAAGGTATACTGGTCTTAGGTATGGGATGTAATTCGGCTTGTACTCTACCCGAACTTGCCTTTGAAACTCGACAAGCATGACAGTTCTCTACGAATATGTGAACATACTTCGCCATTCCTTCGAACCAGTAATACTCGTACAGTTTCTCAAGCGTTTTATCCCAACCTAAGTGCATAATGGACTAGTGCACATGGTTAATAACAGACCACCTAAACCCTCTCGGAACGACGGGCAGGCAGAGAGTTCTATCTTTTCTCTGTATTTTACGATGAAGGGTGCCGGACCGTAACTCATACGTATTCGCGACGTCTTCCGCGAGCTCTTCGTTCTGTAATTTATCGACGATCTCGGAAATTTGTGGGTCGCGACGTTGTTCCACTAGTAGCCAATCGTCGGAGATTTCGGTTAGGTTAATTTCTTTCTCTACAATTTTGCTGAACGTACTGCGATCCAAGTCTACGGGATTTCGCGAAAAGAAATCTACGTGGGCCATTCGTTTACCTTCCCGGTACATAATGTCAAAGGTAACAGTTTGCAGGTAAGCCCACCATCTGTAAACCCTGTCGTTCAAGTGTACCTTATTACTGGATGCTTTCAGGGAGTTGCAATCGGTGACAACGAGAAATTCTCGTCCGTGTAAGTAATGACGGAAGTGCTTGACGGTGTTTACAACTGCTAACGTTTCCAATTGGTAGGAATGATACCTAGATTCCGCAGGGCTAGTTCTTTTGCTGTAATACTCCACTATTCGATTTTTACCTTCGACCCTGTGCACTAAATTGCTCCATATCCTTCCTAGCTAGCGTCCGTATGTAGTTCTATGGGGTAATTGGGGTCAAATATCATTAGCACCGGCGCGTCAGTCAGGACGGAAATTACCTTTTATCTTATCTGTTCGTGCCTATCCGTCCAAGGTATATTCTTGTTACTCGAGGTAAGTGCGTACAGGGGTTTCATTACTTGTGAAAATTTGGGAATGAAGTTTCGAAAATCAGAGGCCACACCTATGAATTGCCTAAGTTGTGTGACGGTCGACGGTGCAGGTAAAGAACTCAAGGCTTGTATTTTACCCGGGTTTGGACGGACTTCTCCGTTACGAATTACATATCCCAAGTAGAGTACCGATGTCTTTAAAAAGGAGCATTTTGAAAAGTTAAAGGAGAATCCGGCTTTCACGAGGGTATCTAATACGGTGCTCAACCTTTCTAGGGCTTGATCTACTGAGTCGGCAATAATTAGGACGTCGTCAAAGTAAACAACAACGAACGAATACGCGAGGTCGCCTAAGGCGTTGAGAATGGCCCTCTGGAAAACGGATGGTGCATTTTTCAATCCGAACGGCATAGTCACGTACTCGTATTGCCCGTCGGGTGTAACGAACGCCGTATATTCCGTCGAATTGGGATGAATGGGGATTTGGTGGAATCCGCTGGCCATGTCCAGGCTAATGAAGTATCTCGCCTTCTGCAATCTCGCGATTTGATCCGCGATGAGGGGTAGGGGATACCGGTCCGCGACCGTATTTTTATTTAATGCCCGCAAATCTACGCACAGTCTATCTGAGCCGTCTTTCTTCTTTACAAGTAAGATAGGGCTCGCGAACGGTGAGTTGCTCGGCCTCACGATTTTTGCTCTAATTAACTCGTCTATTCTCTCACGCACTATCCTACGCTCTTCTTCGCTAAGTCGGTAGGGACTTCTTTGCACGGTAACATTAGGATCGATTAACCGCATTTCTAACTGGCCCGTGCTTACGCGAGTACGTGGGAAGCCCGTAATGAATGAATCTTTGAATTTCTTGAGGACAGAAATTAACCGACTTTTATCATTACCAACCACGTCAGTGTCAACCGCATTGATATTGATCTCGTCCTCGGAGGTTTTACTACAGGCATTAATAGTCTTCGTTTTACAAATATCGACGC
>NW_022885167.1:0-40210 GCF_011952205.1 Bombus bifarius | reverse complement strand
TTAACATGGATAGGAAATTGTTTTGAAATTTAACAATCATTGCAATAATTACATCGGTTCGAAAGTCGTGTTACTAGATACTTATTGTAATATCGTAAAGTAATTCGAATTAGAAATCAGTTGAAAATAGAAAAACCGTGTACGTCGTGTTTCTGTGGTTCGTTTACATTTAAGAGTGCCTACGTGACTAAAGGCACGTAGTTGGTAGTTCTTACGTAGGAATGAGGGAAGCAATAGACAACGTTAGAAGAAGGACGGTTTCGCTACGCAAGGCGAGTCGAAAAGTGTGCGTGTTGCGAGAATCAGAGCTAATTGTGTCGTCGAAGAGTAGAGTCGTTAGAGGTATCGAGTCGTCGAAGAGTAGAGTTGTGAGAATTGATAGCATTGTTAGAGAGAGAGAGTGTGTGTGTGTGTGTGTTAGATTCGTTGTGACGAGAGTGGTCAAATAACTGTAAAGTTATTTGATATAGATACGAGAATTGCATTTAGTTTCCGTTAAATAAATATCGTTTCCTGTCCAATTTATATATGTATATTCAATTTAATATTAATAAGTTGCAAGTAATCGGGAAAAAATTTCTATCCTTATTTTCCGATATTACATTATTTTCACAGATTTCAATTCACTTATGCATTGATTGATATTAGGACAAATGAGGAACTTCGCATCTTGTTAGATTAACAAATAAAATGTATTGTTCCTGATAAATGGTATGCAGAATAGTATTGGAAATAAAAGACTGGTTTATATTACAGTTCAAGTGACTGATAGTAGGAAAGCAGTGATGGAAAGTGAGGCAACGTATTATAAAATTGAATCCCTAATTATAGCATGTAGATAGTATTTTGAGTGTGAACGGAGGACAAAATTATGCCCTAGCCGGTCGACTTGCAACCATAAAGCGCGAACTCGATGAATACGAAGCGTCTGGGAAGGCAAACAGAATCTTCCTAACATCTTGCCGCAGCTCGTTCGATGAACTTTGGAGGAGGATACTCGCGGTTCAAGAGAGTTAGATGGGTTAGATGAGGGGGAAGATGCGCGTGTAGCTTCGTTGTCGCAAGAGCATCGGGAGCTTGACGTGCGGTTCCTAGGTCTCTTTGAGCAAATGTCAGCAACAACCCCGTCGACAACAAAAACAGGCGAGACATGCCGGAAACCAGAGCCGACCACCTTTCCAGAGGTCCGCGTGCCCCAATTCGACGGTGCCCTCGAGAACTGAACCTATTTCTACGACACGTTCTCATCCATAGTGGACCGTAACGAAAGTTTGCCGAATATCCAAAAGTTCCAGCATCTACGCTCTTCTATAACTGGACGGGCCGCACAGAGTATCCAGTCATTAGAACTCACAGAGGCCAACTATCCCATCGCGCTTGACACACTGAAAGATAAGTTCAATTGCCCCCTCCTAATCTGCATGCGCCATTGGAATTTGATGCGCAACTATCCGGAAATCAAAAAGGAAACTCCAGAAGCCCTAGAGGATTTTTTGGAAACCATCAGCGTAAATCTAAAGGCGCTCGAACACCTAAAAGGGCCCGTCACATCAAATATAGCGATTATCGAATTGATCGCGTCGAAATTGCCCTCGTCCAGCCTGCGTAAATGGCAACGCACACTGCCCCGCCAACAGGTGCCATCCTATCAGCATCCGATACACTTTCTCAAAACACGGGCGAACGGGACTCAATTCCTCTCTAAAGCGAAGGAATCAAAAGAGTCAATACACAAACACCACAGTCAGCGAACAAGCATACCGCATGGGCGAACCCTTGCTACAACCAGCAGAACGGTAGTGTGTCCGACCTGCAACGGACCTCACGATATCAGACACTGTAAAATCTTCAAGGCCAAATCATCGACCAAACGTTTTCAGATCGTGAAGAAGGCATCGTTGTGTATAAATTGCCTAGGCAGAGGACATTCGCCGACACAGTGTACATCGGGTTCGTGTCGTATCTGCGGTCACCGACACCATACTTTCCTACACCGCGAACAAACCCAGGTAGACTCACGGTCGTCGAGCGGTCGATCTTCGAGCGGTCGATCGTCGAGCGGTCGATCGGCAAGCGATTGGTCGCCGAGCAGTCGGTCGTCGGACAGTCGCTCATCGAGCGGTCGGTCGTCGGGCAGTCGCGCACCGAGCGGTCGGTCGTCGGGTAGTCGTTCATCACACAAGCGAGCCTCCACCGAACAATCACCATCTGGATCATCGAAATCGCGGTCGTCCCACAAGTCGAGACGAACATCCGACACTTCACGGAAACATACATCTTCAGCTCCAAGAGGTACGAAAGGGCATGCCTCGTATGAGTCACGCTCAGCCCGGATCAAGAACACCACCCCTACCTCCTCGTCCAAGTCCCAACCGGGGCAAAACTGACTGTCCGAGACTACGACAGCAAGGGGGATCGGACTAACAAACACATCTCCCCACAGCCCTCTGCATCATGATCTGTTGGCCACAGCACAGATCAAGGTTTTGAACAAACAGGCACAACCAATCCGAGCCCGAGCCTTACTCGACACTGGGACGAGCATGAACTTCATGACCGACAAGCTCGCGAATTCCCTCGGTATAAAACAAAGGAGATGTGCGATCCAGATCGGAGCCCTCGATAATTTGAGCACCACGGCAAAACGATACACCACGGCCACAATCACGTCGACGGACGGCAAGTATAAGAAAACATTGAGATTTCTTGTTATCCCGGCCATGTCGACTTTCATACCAAGCGAGCCCATCGACCCCTCGAGTCTGGGATTACCCAGAAATATTCAATTAGCCGATCCACAATTCCATTGCCCAGCCCCGATCGATGTCTTACTTAGTACCGGATCAACATTTGCGTCGCTGTGCATCGGGCAGGTCAATCTGGCGCAACCAGGCGAACCTGAACTACGTCTACAAAAAACACGGTTCGGCTGGGTAATCGGGGGGAGTCCAACGTCCCAAACCGCGATAAATACGTTCCACGCAACCACAACGGCTCTGCAAGAGGACCTCGCACGGTTTTGGGAGATCGACGAGGGACCGGCCACTACTCATCTTTCGGAATCTGAACGACTATGTGAAGAACATTTCCGAAACCATGTCCGACGAACCAAGGAAGGCAGATACATCGTTGCATTATCATTCAACGAAAAGATTTCCTCACTAGGGTCATCGAAGGCCGCTGCAATGAGCAGGCTCGCCTCTCTTCATCGTCGATTCCAACGCGACAAACAATATGAAACCGCGTATAGTGCTGTGATCCAAGAATATTTAGACTTGGGTCAATGACGAAGATCAACACGGATCACGCCACCGGCTACGGATATTATTTACCACATCACGGCGTGATCAAGGAATCGAGCGACACCACCAAGCTCCGGGTTGTGTTCGACGGCTCAGCATCAAGTACCACGGGAGTGTCTCTAAACGACGCCCTTCATACGGACCCGAAATTACAAGAAGACCTGAGAAACATCCTATTGAGATTCCGGTCATTTCAATATGTCCTTACCGGCGACATCGAGAAAATGTACCGTCAATTCATCCTACGTCCAGAAGATCGTCCTTATCAAAAGATTCTGTGGCGTGCCGACAACGGAGAGATCGAAACATACCGACTCAACACCGTAACGTTCGGTCTATCCGCAGCCCCGTATCTGGCCATCCGATGTCTCAAACAGTTGGCAGAAGACGAGGGACCTTGATTTCCGAGAGCAGCGCAGATCCTGCGGCGAGACTTCTATGTCGACGATGCGTTGACCGGAGCCGATACGAAGGACGAAGCCTTATCAGTCAGGAATGATCTCACGAAATTACTTAAGCTAGCCGGTCTAAATATCCGCAAATGGGCATCAAACGATCGGGATCTGCTACGAGGGCTACCTGAAGAAGACACCAACCAGAAATTACATCTCGGTGAGTCATCCTCGTTAAAAACACTCGGCGTCTTTTGGGATTCAGCCGACGATGCCATACTCTATTCGGTCAAGACGATAAGTGACACTTCCCGAGTCACAAAGCGATCAATCAGTTCAGTCATCGCACAAATCTATGATCCACTAGGATTGCTCGCGCCGGTAATCGTTCGAGCAAAAATGATTTTGCAACAAGTCTGGACATTGAAGGTAGATCGGGACGAATCCCTTCCGACAGACGTACACACAGAATGGATCAAATACCACACCCAATTGCCGTTGTTAAATGTGGTAAGGTTCCCTCGGAAGACCATCATTGAATCCGCAACGAAAATTGAGCTACGCGGATTCTGTGACGCTAGCGAAAGGGCATATGGGGCGTGCGTCTACGTGCGGACGACGGACCGAAAGAACAATATTTGGACTCGACTCCTCACGGCGCGGTCGAAGGTAGCGCCGCTCAAATCGCTTTCCATACCACGTCTCGAATTAAGCTCGAATTAACTTATTTTGACGTTCTTGATTTCGTCAATACGACAGGCCCTGGCGACCAAGATATCGCGGATAGTATACTGGACTGACTCCACCATCGTGCTCCATTGGATCAGGTCTTCGTCGCACACCTTGAAAACATTTGTGGCGAATCGAGTCGCTGAGATACAGACCAAGACCAATACCTCCGACTGGCGTCATGTGCCTACCGACGATAATCCAGCGGATCTCATCTCCCGAGGCCAGACGCCCAAGGAATTCCTATGTCCGTCCATTTGGAAAAACGGTCCAAGGTGGCTCCTGCAAAGCGAAAACTATTGGCCGGTCTGGAGCCCGACACCGGTAGTCGACCTCCCGGAGCAAAAGAAGACGATCTGTCTGAGGACGAATATTAGCGACAACACACTCCTCCTTCGTTACTCGTCTTGGCCAAGACTAATAAGAATCGTCGCCCGGTGTCTTCGATGGAGACATAAGCAACACCTATCTGCCCATCTCACCACAGACGAACTGACTGCAGCGCACAACAGACTAATAAAAATATTACAATCCAGTCATTTCGCGCCTGAAATTCGGATCCTCCAGAAAAGTCGAAGCGAGGATGTTGGAGGGAAACTACACCCATTAAACCCCTTCCTCGACGAAGATGGGCTACTCCGGGTAGGAGGACGACTAACCAACTCCGCCATACCCTTCAGCCAAAAACACCCGATCATCCTACCGAAATCCCCGGTGACAGAGCTAATTATAGAGCAAGAGCACCGGAACAATCATCACACAGGGACACAAGCTACACTATACGCGGTGAGACTGCGCTATTGGCCGATCGACGGCCGTAGCCAGGTATGGCGCACTCTCAGAAGGTGCGTCCGATGCTGCAGAGCCAACCCTCCACCAGTGGAATACTTGATGGGTGATTTGCCAGAGGCGCGTATTACCGAATCGCGGCCGTTCACGAACGTCGGAATCGACTACTGCGGCCCATTCTACATCAAGGAGAGGAGGGACCGCAACCGACGTAAAATCAAGACGTACGCCGCCATATTCGTTTGTCTGGCGACAAAGGCGGTCCACGTAGAGTTAGTCAGCGACCTAACCACCGACGCCTTCTTGGCCGCGCTACGCCGTTTCATCTCGCGGCGAGGATACTGCGCAACGATCCTCACCGACAACGGCACCAATTTCGTCGGGGCTAACCGGCAGCTGCAAGAACTCCGGACCTTATTGCAGTCCGACGACCACCAGGATAGGGTACAGAATTTTCTCGCCGACCGACAAATACAATGGCGTTTTAATCCTCCGAACTCACCACATTTTGGCGGCTTATGGGAAGTCGCGGTTAAAGCGTTCAAACGCCATCTCATCCGCGTTTTCGGCACGGAGCTCCTGACCTTTGAGCACCTCAACACCCTTGTGATCGAAATTGAAGCCATTCTCAATTCACGCCCACTGACTCCCATCTCATCCGATCCGCAAGATCCTCCTGTCCTCACTCCCGGACATTTTCTGATCGGTGACACACTAACCAGTTTACGGGAGCGTGATTTCAGGACAGTTCCATCAGGCCGGCTATCCAGTTGGCAGCGCATTCACCAGATTAAGCAGCACTTCTGGAGCAGATGGTATCGAGAATACCTAAATGAGCTAACCCGCCGCAACAAATGGGACAAGGGCAAACATAACATTCGTGAAGGCACCGTAGTAATCCTCAGGGAGGATAACGTACCCTCTATGCAGTGGCCGTTGGGCCGCGTAATCAAGGTCCATCCAGGAGCCGACGGAATCATCCGGACCGCTACCGTGCAGACGGCAACAAGCATCCTGGACCGCGGTGTCAAAAGACTGGTCCCCTTACCCATCCACCCAGATCCAGACGAGGCCGAACGTCCACACGGAGCGAAGGAGGTCACCAACGACACACCTGACTCCACAGCCAGAATTTGATCGGTGCCCTCTCAACGGGGGGAGGATGTTACGCCGCCTAAAACATCTGCACGCCAGCCCGGGCGACCGGACAACAACCGACCTGCGTAACGTCACTTCGACCCTCAATAAACCTAAGGACCCACCATAACTTTCACTTCCCTGTATTGTTTCGCCATGTGTCTTCAATCCGTTTGTCTTGAAGAATTTCTAAAGCTTAAAAATATTCTCGAGACACAGTCGGTTTTTAGAGAGGTCCTTGGGTTTATTAGTTGCACTTAAAACACGGAGAAAGCGGGTATGCACCCATTAGGAAAATCCGAATAGCCCTGTAATAAAACAAGCTAGGTTTTTCTCACGCTCACAGTCATCTATCCACCACGATGGTAGAAGACTCCCTACTCATCCCTTCGAGCAGTAGTGCAGGTCATGACCAATCGACACCGCGGTTCGTTACCCTCACTCTTCCTAACGAAAGTGGGAACAACCAATCCGCGTTCTTTAGGCACAGGGGCACATCCACACCGAACTTTTCTTCCGTATTAGAAAAAGAGCGACAGACAGTCTAAAAACTAACGCCTAACGCGGCAGTCTACACATAGCGCGAGAGTCGCATACTTCACGCAAATCTTTTGTCGGTTCTCGGTGTTGTCGAACATACATCTTCTCTCCTAAATATATTATAGTGCTAAGTCCATTAATACATTCCTTTCCATTATAAGAGCCCTGCTCTAGCGTACATATCGATCGCATCTTCGTGCGACAAGTTGTTAACTATTTATTTCTCTACGTCAGTGTAACCTAAGTGTTGGAAATATATAATTTATAATTCTGTGAATCACAGTGTTATACAAACTCAATCACCCCAATTATCTCAACGGAAATCAGGGGATCGATCAATTCGTGGTGTCGATTGTTATAATCGTAGCTACCGTAATAAATCGTAATAGATTTACGACCCCCGTTGACGTCTCTCCGCGCGATTACGTCACCCCGCAATTGGTCGAAATTTACATGAGGAACGTATTATAAAATTGAATCCCTAATTATAGCATGTAGATAGTACTTTGAGTGTGGACGGAGGACAAAATTATGCACATTCCTTTTTCAATTCCAAGGAAAAACATCATCGATGAGTCAGTTGTCAAAACACGATGGAAATTGCTCGTTGTTAATTGAGCAAGTTTGATCTAATTACACAAGCTAAAGATTTAACTTGAAATTTGTATGAAGAAATTTATTTTTGCTTATACCTGATGTCAAACGCGGTATTAAGTATCATGCTTTTATAACTATTGTTTTAAATATTTTTGTGTTGAAATATTGTCGTTTGGGAGTCTGTTTTGTACTGGAGGAGTACCCGAAAAAATTACACTCGTCGTGTACAGCTAAACAACTACAGACAGTTGATTCTATTCCTGGAACGCGTTGGATTCGTGTTTACATGGTACGTTGATTGGAATGACTTAGAGGTGGGATACTGGGAGTGTGAGTAATTATGTTTCAGCCAGGATTGGATAGAGAACGCGTTTAATCGACGTTTAAAGATCCGCTTAAAATACACATGCTCTGGTAGTTTCTAATTGGATCGTTATAGATGTCGTATACTTTCTGCTAAATCCGTTTTTGGGAGACATTAAGATGAAAAAGGTCATATTTTTATCTCGTAATCTAATGTAAATTTCGATGATTTGGCTGCATTGGTTGATTTTATGTATCAGGGTGAAGTAAATGTGGTTCGGGTACAATTGGCTAGTTTTTTAACAACTGCTGAACTGCTTGCTGTTCAGGGCCTTGCCGATGGTATAGGAAAAGATAATGCTAGTTTAGTAGAGGTATGTTTTTCAAAATTGTTAAATATGATTAGATATTTTCTGCTTAAATTAAAATAATAAACTTGTATCACGTCAAACTGTGTTTCGGGATGACATTTTTATATCAACGTTATTGTTTTTGTATTCGTAATGACGCAATTTTATTTGATACTAGTGCTTCAAAAAAATAATTAAAAGTCAATAGATCTTGTTCATATATTTGATTTGAATGTAATTTAATATATTACTTTTACAAGATTTATGTTCCATATACATATACATTTATTTAGTTACTATTCTCTGCTTATTTCATACGAATTTCATAGTCTACAGCCTACTTTATCTATTCTGTGTGTAACGTAAAATCATTGGAATAATTATTTTTGCATCAACATTAATGTACGTGCCAAATAATACGTGCAGTACATCTTCATACGCTATTGATTATTTCCTGTAAATCAAGAATTTTAATATAATGTACAAAATATATAAAATTTAGCACTAAAATTGTCGCACATATATTTAAAAATTAATTGGAGTGAAGCATTTTTCAAAAATTATTAGAATGTAAGGCCAACGTAAGATTTTACACGGAACTAGTTTCCATTTTCGCGCGTAAGACTACGTCATGAAGACAGGGGAGGGGGTATAGAAAGAGGACTTCAGACGCGCAGCGTAGACTTCCCTTAGTCATCTTACGACTGTGCTGTGAGGAGGGTGTTTTGCTCGGTGGTTTCAAATCCTTTGTGTGCAGTTGTGTGAATCTCTTCTGTTTTGTTCTACAACAAACACGAGCCGGATACAAGTTGGTATACATTTTACTTACTCAATAATTGGGTGAAATAGTTGAGAAAGCATGGCGAGGGCAAAGAAGGGACTTTCAAAAACAAACGCCAACAAGCCAGAAACAGAACGGTTACTAACATGGATTGACGAAGTTCGCCGCAAAAGATCAAAGTGTCGCCGAATGCGCAGACGCGATTTACGGATTGAAGCAATGCTGACGTGCGCTCTTTCCAAAGCTAAAAATGATTTACGCATCCGGCGATTATCAGCAGCTTCAAAATGGCAGAAATTTAAAAAACAATGCTTGAAGAAGAAGGTAAATTATACAAATTATGAACTCTACAATGGTGAGGACACGGAAAATCCGGGACCGTCTCAACAGAATCCCCGGGAGGAGCCATCGTGTCCTGAAGTGGGCAGTTTAGACGATGTCGTGTCTAAGTTGGCAGAAATAAAAGTAACGTTACAACGCTGAAGTAGCGGGAAAAATGCAAGCGATCAGGTTTGGAAGACTTAACTGTGACAAGAGGATTTCTCGCATCGTTTTATCTACCAAATGCGTAGAGATTTCAACTACGAAATGGAATCTCGAGCGATTACGGAGCAGCGTGTATTACGTCGGTGCTGCAAGAATAGAAATCGCATTACTATCTTGATGTATATATGGATATTTTTTGTTTGCAGTCTCACCGTACGAGATGGCATTGGGACAAGCGGAGGGAGTTGGTGTTTGCAGCGATGCTGAAGAGTACTGCACGCTCGAGGACCCCATGTTCTCCAGTCTCTGCGCCTTTCATTGGTTTGGTTTATATATTATATTATATGTATTGATTTGGTAATATACGTAATAATGAGCGTTCGAGGTATGTTCGAAGAGTGTTTGATCCGATATTTTTTATTTTCAGAAATATATACTTTGAATGTTTTTTAGTTTGAAGAAAATTTGTATAGTACATTTTAGCTTGTAGATTTAGTAGTATCGTTTCTAATATTCGCTCCATTATACTGTACGTCAAGATTTTGTATATTTGCTTAATGTTGATTAACCGTTTTGTAGACTTTAAGAAATGAAATGAAATTAATAAAATTTGGAAAATGTTTACAGTTTTTCTGCAATCTTCTAGTTCATATTAATGGCAAAAATGCTTTTCTGCCCCGCATACTACACATAACGAAATTCTGTCGCAGGCAAGAGACCCGTACATGTACCCAGGCTGTTGGCCGTCATCGGCAACATTATTTGGCCTGTCTCTGTATGAGATAAGGAACCACGAGAGAGGATTGGTACGACATAAGGAAGGGGGGAAATGTCTTTCTTTTTAGAAAATCGTGCATGAAGTTTTCTGGCTGATGAATGGGTTACACCATGATCAAGTTGTACATAAACGTCTCATCACTCCGCGCTTCTGTATCTTGAACATCCAAGCATCAACTAATTCGAAAATCGTCTGACACGCGATACTCATAGGCTTATTGTGACGAACTACGGCAAATTGTAGCAAATCTTATTTGGTGGGCTCTAATACCTTTTGTACGTTATCTGGGCTAATGTGTTTTCTCATGTCCGGAAAAGTGTTTTCATAGCTTGTACCACCAGGTTGTATGCGAGTTGTCGAAGCACACAAGACAAGCCTCCACTGAATATCAATAAGGAGAGACAGCGCTAGGTGTAATGCCCCCCCCTAGCGCCAATTCAATAGTCAGGAAATAATAGGACTGGCTAGAACTAGAGAACGCGTGAAGGGGGTGCAACTGAAGTTAATTCATAAGAGAATCCTGGAGCATCCCTGTCATACGCGTCGGGTGGTCATCGTGGAGTTTTAGTCGGTAAGAGTTCGACACTGCTCTGCTGTTACGCAATTTCTGCAACAGCGGAGTGTCCATGAGGATTTCTCCACATAAAAAAAAAAAAATTTGTATGTGAGTTACTCTGGCTTATCAATATGCCCTGTTCAAAGTTGGCCAAGCTGAATACTGTCACAGGCCTCTATTTTCCATAATAGGAGCTGTAGGGGATCGAATAATGAGACTACCAATATGTGTACTCGTTAGTGTATTGAAAACAGATCTTGTCGCGAAACGATATCTATACGGACGTTTAGTCACAGTTTATACTGAATCGTTTGCGATCACGTTCGTTTAGTCATAATAGTCAGAAGAAGGTCAAAACATACAAATTCGTCTTGTTTTACGGTTACATGTAGCGGCGCCATTGTTTTGCCCGGAGTTTATAATTCCTTACAATACCTCTTGATATTCCGAAGCAAAACAACAACATGGTTTGAAGCATATTCTAACTCTTGTGCCGCTACAGAGCTTTTTAAGGCATGGATAAATTGAATGCATCTTTGTTGAGTCTAGATGATCCAGAATGGCGAACTACCGCAAGTAGAGCCACTAATCGAAATACTAGACATGCACATATACGTAATATGTTTAACATGGATAGGAAATTGTTTTGAAATTTAACAATCATTGCAATAATTACATCGGTTCGGAAGTCGTGTTACTAGATACTTATTGTAATATCGTAAAGTAATTCGAATTAGAAATCAGTTGAAAATAGAAAAACCGTGTACGTCGTGTTTCTGTGGTTCGTTTACATTTAAGAGTGCCTACGTGACTAAAGGCACGTAGTTGGTAGTTCTTACATAGGAATGAGGGAAACAATAGACAACGTTAGAAGAACGACGGTTTCGCTACGCAAGGCGAGTCGAAAAGTGTGCGTGTTGCGAGAATCAGAGCTAATTGAGTCGTCGAAGAGTAGAGTAGTTAGAGGTATCGAATCGTCGAAGAGTAGAGTTGTGAGAATTGATAGAGTTGTTAGAGAGAGAGAGTGTCTGTGTGTTAGATTCGTTGTGACGAGAGTGGTCAAATAACTGTAAAGTTATTTGATATAGATACGAGTATTGCATTTAGTTTCCGTTAAATAAATATCGTTTCCTGTCCAATTTATATATGTATATTCAATTTAATATTAATAAGTTGCAAGTAATCGGGAAAAAATTTCTATCCTTATTTTCCGATGTTACATTATTTTCACAGATTTCAATTCATTTATCCATTGATTGATATTAGGACAAATGAGGAACTTCGCATCTTATTACATTAACAAATAAAATGTATTGTTCTTGATAAATGGTATGCAGAATAGTATTGGAAATAAAAGACTGGTTTATATTACAGTTCAAGTGACTGATAGTAGGAAAGCAGTGATGGAAAGTGAGGCAACGTATTATAAAATTGAATCCCTAATTATAGCATGTAGATAGTATTTTGAGTGTGGACGGAGGACAAAATTATGCACATTCCTTTTTCAATTCCAAGGAAAAACATCATCGATGAGTCAGTTGTCAAAACACGATGGAAATTGCTCGTTGTTAATTGAGCAAGTTTGATATAATTACACAAGCTAAAGATTTAACTTGAAATTTGTTTGAAGAAATTTATTTTTGCTTATACCTGATGTCAAGCGCGGTATTAAGTATCATGCTTTTATAACTATTGTTTTAAATATTTTTGTGTTGAAATATTGTCGTTTGGGTGTCTGTTTTGTACTGGAGGAGTACCCGAAATAATTATACTCGTCGTGTACAGCTAAACAGCTACAGGCAGTTGTTTGTATTCCTGGAACGCGTTGGATTCGTGTTCGTATGGTACGTTGATTGGAATGACTTAGAGGTGGGTTACTGGGGGTGTGAGTAATTATGTTTCAGCCAGGATTGGATAGAGAACGCGTTTAATCGACGTTTAAAGATCCGCTTAAGATACACATGCTCTGGTAGTTTCTAATTGGATCGTTATAGATGTCGTATCCTTTCTGCTAAATACGTTTTTGGGAGACATTAAGATGAAAAAGGTCATATTTTTATCTCGTAATGTAATGTAAATTTCGATGATTTGACTGCATTGGTTGATTTTATGTATCAGGGTGAAGTAAATGTGGTTCGGGAACAATTGGCTAGTTTTTTAACAACTGCTGAACTGCTTGCTGTTCAGGGCCTTGCCGATGGTATAGGAAAAGATAATGATAGTTTAGTAGAGGTATGTTTTTCAAAATTGTTAAATATGATTAGATGTTTTCTGCTTAAATTAAAATAATACACTTGTATCACGTCAAACTGTGTTTCGGGATGACATTTTTATATCAACGTTATTGTTTTTGTATTCGTAATGACGCAATTTTATTTGATACTAGTGCTTCAAAAAAATAATTAAAAGTCAATAGATCTTGTTCATATATTTGATTTGAATGTAATTTAATATATTATTTTTACAAGATTTATGTTCCATATACATATACATTTATTTAGTTACTATTTTCTGCTTATTTCATACGAATTTCATAGTCTACAATCTACTTTATGTGTGTAACTTAAAATCATTGGAATAATTATTTTTGCATCAACATTAATGTACGTGCCGAATAATACGTGCAGTACACCTTCATACGCTATTGATTATTTCCTGTAAATCAAGAATTTTAATATAATGTACAAAATATATAAAATTTAGCACTAAAATTGTCGCACATATATTTAAAAATTAATTGGAGTGAAGTATTTTTCAAAAATTCTTAGAATGTAAGGCCAACGTAAGATTTTACACGGAACTAGTTTCCATTTTCGCGCGTAAGACTACGTCATAAAGACAGGGGAGGGGGTATAGAAAGCGGACTTCAGACGCGCAGCGTAGACTTCCCTTAGTCATCTTACGACTGTGCTGTGAGGAGGGTGTTTTGCTCGCTGGTTTCAAATCCTTTGTGTGCAGTTGTGTGAATCTCTTCTGTTTAGTTCTACATCAAACAGGAGCCGGATACAGGTTGGTATACATTTTACTTACTCAATAATTGGGTGAAATAGTTGAGAAAGCATGGCGAGGACAAAGAAGAGACTTTCAAAAACAAACGCCAACAAGCCAGAAACAGAACGGTTACTAACATGGATTGACGAAGTTCGCCGCAAAAGATCAAAGTGTCGCCGAATGCGCAGACGCGATTTACGGATTGAAGCAATGCTGACGTGCGCTCTTTCCAAAGCTAAAAATGATTTACGCATCCGGCGATTATCAGCAGCTTCAAAATGGCAGAAATTTAAAAAACAATGCTTGAAGAAGAAGGCAAATTATACAAATTATGAACTCTACAATGGTGAGGACACGGAAAATCCGGGATCGTCTCAACAGAATCCCCGGGAGGAGCCATCGTGTCCTGAAGTGGGCAGTTTAGACGATGTCGTGTCTAAGTTGGCAGAAATAAAAGTAACGTTACGACGCTGAAGTTGCGGGAAAAATGCAAGCGATCAGGTTTGGAAGACCTAACTGTGACAAGAGGATTTCTCGCATCGTTTTATCTACCAAATGCGTAGAGATTTCAGCAACTAAATGGAATCTCGAGCGATTACGGAGCACCGTGTATTACGTCGGTGCTGCAAGAATAGAAATCGCATTACTATCTTGATGTATATATGGATATTTTTTGTTTGCAGTCTCACCGTACGAGATGGCATTGGGACAAGCGGAGGGAGTTGGTGTTTGCAGCGATGCTGAAGCGTACTGCACGCTCGAGGACCCCATGTTCTCCAGTCTCTGCGCCTTTCATTGGTTTGGTTTATATATTATATTGTATGTATTAATTTGATAATATACGTAATAATGAGCGTTCGAAGTATGTTCGAAGAGTGTTTGATCCGATATTTTTCATTTTCAGAAATATATACTTTGTATGTCTTATGGCTTGAAGAAAATTTGTATAGTACATTTTAGCTTGTAGATTTAGTAGTATCGTTTCTAATATTCGCTCCATTATTCTGTACGTCAAGATTTTGTATATTTGCTCAATGTTGATTAACAGTTTTGTAGACTTTAAGAAATGAAATGAAATTAATAAAATTTGGAAAACGTGTACAGTTTTCCTGCAATCTTCTAGTTCACATTAATGGCAAAAATGCTTTTCTGCCGCGCATACTACACATAACGAAATTATGTTGCAGGCAAGAGACCCGTACATGTACCCAGGCTGTTGGCCTTCACCGGCAACATTATTTGGCCTGTCTCTGCATGAGATAAGGAGCGACGAGAGAGGACTGATACGGCATAAAGAAGGGGGGAAATGTCTTTCTTTTTAGAAAATCGTGCACGAAGTTTTCTGGCTGACGAATGGGTTGCACCATGATCAAGTTGTACATAAACGTCTCATCACTCCGCGCTTCCGTATCTTGAACATCCAAGCATCAACTAATTCGAAAATCATCTGACACGCGATACTCATAGGCTTATTGTGACGAATTACAGCAAATTGTAGCAAATCTTATTTGGTGGGCTCTAATACCTTTTGTATGTTATCTGGGCTAATGTGTATTCTCATGTCCGGAAAAGTGTTTTCATAGCTTGTACCACCAGGTTGTATGCGAGTTGTCGAAGCACACAAGACAAGCCTCCGGTGAATATCAATAAGGAGAGACAGCGCTAGGTGTAATGCCCCCCCCCACCCTAGCGCCAATTCAATAGTCTGGAAATAATAGGACTGGCTAGAACTAGAGAACGCGTGAAGGGGGTTCAACTGAAGTTAATTCATAAGGGAATCCTGGAGCATCCCTGTCATACGCGTCGGGTGGTCATCGTGGAGTTTTAGTCGGTAAGAGTTCGACACTGCTCTGCTGTTACGCAATTTCTGCAACAGCGGAGAGTCCATGAGGATTTCTCCACGTAAAAAAAAAAAAATTTCTATGTGAGTTACTCTGGCTTATCAATATGCCCTGTTCAAAGTTGGCCAAGCTGAATACTGTCACAGGCCTCTATTTTCCATAATAAGAGCTGTAGGGGATCGAATAATGAGACTGCCAATATGTGTACTCGTTAGTGTATTGAAAACAGATCTTGTCGCGAAACGATATCTATACAGACGTTTAGTCACAGTTTATGCTGAATCGTTTGCGATCACGTTCGTTTAGTCATAATAGTCAGAAGAAGGTCAAAAGATACAAATTCGTCTTGTTTTACGGTTACATGTAGGGGCGCCATTGTTTTGCCCGGAGTTTATAATTCCTTACAATACCTCTTGATATTCCGAAGCAAAACAACAACATTCTTTGAAGCATATTCTAACTCTTGTGCCGCTACAGAGCTTTTTAAGGCATGGATAAATTGAATGCATCTTTGTTGAGTCTAGATGATCCAGAATGGCGAACTACCGCAAGTAGAGCCACTAATCGAAATACTAGACATGCACATATACGTAATATGTTTAACATGGATAGGAAATTGTTTTGAAATTTAACAATCATTGCAATAATTACATCGGTTCGGAAGTCGTGTTACTAGATACTTATTGTAATATCGTAAAGTAATTCGAATTAGAAATCAGTTGAATATAGAAAAACCGTGTACGTCGTGTTTCTGTGGTTCGTTTACATTTAAGAGTGCCTACGTGACTAAAGGCATGTAGTTGGTAGTTCTTACATAGGTATGAGGGAAACAATAGACAACGTTAGAAGAACGACGGTTTCGCTACGCAAGGCGAGTCGAAATGTGTGCGTGTTCCGAGAATCAGAGCTAATTGAGTCGTCGAAGAGTAGAGTCGTTAGAGGTATCGAGTCGTCGAAGAATAGAGTTGTGAGAATTGATAGAGTTGTTAGAGAGAGAGAGTGTGTGTGTTAGATTCGTTGTGACGAAAGTGGTCAAATAACTGTAAAGTTATTTGATATAGATACGAGTATTGCATTTAGTTTCCGTTAAACAAATATCGTTTCCTGTCCAATTTATATATGTATATTCAATTTAATATTAATAAGTTGCAAGTAATCGGGAAAAAATTTCTATCCTTATTTTCCGATATTACATTATTTTCACAGATTTCAATTCATTTATCCATTGATTGATATTAGGACAAATGAGGAACTTCGCATCTTATTACATTAACAAATAAAATGTATTGTTCTTGATAAATGGTATGCAGAATAGTATTGGAAATAAAAGACTGGTTTATATTACAGTTCAAGTGACTGATAGTAGGAAAGCAGTGATGGAAAGTGAGGCAACGTATTATAAAATTGAATCCCTAATTATAGCATGTAGATAGTATTTTGAGTGTGGACGGAGGACAAAATTATGCCCTAGCCGGTCGAGTTGCAACCATAAAGCGCGAACTCGATGAATACGAAGCGTCTGGGAAGGCAAACAGAAAGAATCTTCCTAACATCTTGCCGCAGCTCGTTCGATGAACTTTGGAGGAGGATACTCGCGGTTCAAGAAGAGTTAGATGGGTTAGATGAGGGGGAAGATGCGCGTGTAGCTTCGTTGTCGCAAGAGCATCGGGAGCTTGACGTGCGGTTCCTAGGTCTCTTTGAGCAAATGTCAGCAACAACCCCGTCGACAACAAAAACAGGCGAGACATGCCGGAAACCAGAGCCGACCACCTTTCCAGAGGTCCGCGTGCCCCAATTCGACGGTGCCCTCGAGAACTGGACCTATTTCTACGACACGTTCTCATCCATAGTGGACCGTAACGAAAGTTTGCCGAATATCCAAAAGTTCCAGCATCTACGCTCATCTATAACTGGACGGGCCGCACAGAGTATCCAGTTATTAGAACTCACAGAGGCCAACTATCCCATCGCGCTTGACACACTGAAGGATAAGTTCAATTGCCCCCTCCAAATCTGCATGCGCCATTGGAATTTGATGCGCAACTATCCGGAAATCAAAAAGGAAACTCCAGAAGCCCTAGAGGATTTTTTGGAAACCATCAGCGTAAATCTAAAGGCGCTCGAACACCTAAAAGAGCCCGTCACATCAAATATAGCGATTATCGAATTGATCGCGTCGAAATTGCCCTCGTCCAGCCTGCGTAAATGGCAACGCACACTGCCCCGCCAACAGGTGCCATCCTATCAGCATCTGATACACTTTCTCAAAACACGGGCGAACGGGACTCAATTCCTCTCTAAAGCGAAGGAATCAAAAGAGTCAATCCACAAACACCACAGTCAGCGAACAAGCATACCGCATGGGCGAACCCTTGCTACAACCAGCAGAACGGTAGTGTGTCCGACCTGCAACGGACCTCACGATATCAGACACTGTAAAATCTTCAAGGCCAAATCATCGACCAAACGTTTTCAGATCGTGAAGAAGGCATCGTTGTGTATAAATTGCCTAGGCAGAGGACATTCGCCGACACAGTGTACATCGGGTTCGTGTCGTATCTGCGGTCACCGACACCATACTTACCTACACCGCGAACAAACCCAGGTAGACTCACGGTCGTCGAGCGGTCGATCTTCGAGCGGTCGATCGTCGAGCGGTCGATCGGCAAGCGATTGGTCGCCGAGCAGTCGGTCGTCGGACAGTCGCTCATCGAGCGGTCGGTCGTCGGGCAGTCGCGCACCGAGCGGTCGGTCGTCGGGTAGTCGTTCATCACACAAGCGAGCCTCCACCGAACAATCACCATCTGGATCATCGAAATCGCGGTCGTCCCACAAGTCGAGACGAACATCCGACACTTCACGGAAACATACATCTTCAGCTCCAAGAGGTACGAAAGGGCATGCCTCGTATGAGTCACGCTCAGCCCGGATCAAGAACACCACCCCTACCTCCTCGTCCAAGTCCCAACCGGGGCAAAACTGACTGTCCGAGACTACGACAGCAAGGGGGATCGGACTAACAAACACATCTCCCCACAGCCCTCTGCATCATGATCTGTTGGCCACAGCACAGATCAAGGTTTTGAACAAACAGGCACAACCAATCCGAGCCCGAGCCTTACTCGACACTGGGACGAGCATGAACTTCATGACCGACAAGCTCGCGAATTCCCTCGGTATAAAACAAAGGAGATGTGCGATCCAGATCGGAGCCCTCGATAATTTGAGCACCACGGCAAAACGATACACCACGGCCACAATCACGTCGACGGACGGCAAGTATAAGAAAACATTGAGATTTCTTGTTATCCCGGCCATGTCGACTTTCATACCAAGCGAGCCCATCGACCCCTCGAGTCTGGGATTACCCAGAAATATTCAATTAGCCGATCCACAATTCCATTGCCCAGCCCCGATCGATGTCTTACTTAGTACCGGATCAACATTTGCGTCGCTGTGCATCGGGCAGGTCAATCTGGCGCAACCAGGCGAACCTGAACTACGTCTACAAAAAACACGGTTCGGCTGGGTAATCGGGGGGAGTCCAACGTCCCAAACCGCGATAAATACGTTCCACGCAACCACAACGGCTCTGCAAGAGGACCTCGCACGGTTTTGGGAGATCGACGAGGGACCGGCCACTACTCATCTTTCGGAATCTGAACGACTATGTGAAGAACATTTCCGAAACCATGTCCGACGAACCAAGGAAGGCAGATACATCGTTGCATTATCATTCAACGAAAAGATTTCCTCACTAGGGTCATCGAAGGCCGCTGCAATGAGCAGGCTCGCCTCTCTTCATCGTCGATTCCAACGCGACAAACAATATGAAACCGCGTATAGTGCTGTGATCCAAGAATATTTAGACTTGGGTCAATGACGAAGATCAACACGGATCACGCCACCGGCTACGGATATTATTTACCACATCACGGCGTGATCAAGGAATCGAGCGACACCACCAAGCTCCGGGTTGTGTTCGACGGCTCAGCATCAAGTACCACGGGAGTGTCTCTAAACGACGCCCTTCATACGGACCCGAAATTACAAGAAGACCTGAGAAACATCCTATTGAGATTCCGGTCATTTCAATATGTCCTTACCGGCGACATCGAGAAAATGTACCGTCAATTCATCCTACGTCCAGAAGATCGTCCTTATCAAAAGATTCTGTGGCGTGCCGACAACGGAGAGATCGAAACATACCGACTCAACACCGTAACGTTCGGTCTATCCGCAGCCCCGTATCTGGCCATCCGATGTCTCAAACAGTTGGCAGAAGACGAGGGACCTTGATTTCCGAGAGCAGCGCAGATCCTGCGGCGAGACTTCTATGTCGACGATGCGTTGACCGGAGCCGATACGAAGGACGAAGCCTTATCAGTCAGGAATGATCTCACGAAATTACTTAAGCTAGCCGGTCTAAATATCCGCAAATGGGCATCAAACGATCGGGATCTGCTACGAGGGCTACCTGAAGAAGACACCAACCAGAAATTACATCTCGGTGAGTCATCCTCGTTAAAAACACTCGGCGTCTTTTGGGATTCAGCCGACGATGCCATACTCTATTCGGTCAAGACGATAAGTGACACTTCCCGAGTCACAAAGCGATCAATCAGTTCAGTCATCGCACAAATCTATGATCCACTAGGATTGCTCGCGCCGGTAATCGTTCGAGCAAAAATGATTTTGCAACAAGTCTGGACATTGAAGGTAGATCGGGACGAATCCCTTCCGACAGACGTACACACAGAATGGATCAAATACCACACCCAATTGCCGTTGTTAAATGTGGTAAGGTTCCCTCGGAAGACCATCATTGAATCCGCAACGAAAATTGAGCTACGCGGATTCTGTGACGCTAGCGAAAGGGCATATGGGGCGTGCGTCTACGTGCGGACGACGGACCGAAAGAACAATATTTGGACTCGACTCCTCACGGCGCGGTCGAAGGTAGCGCCGCTCAAATCGCTTTCCATACCACGTCTCGAATTAAGCTCGAATTAACTTATTTTGACGTTCTTGATTTCGTCAATACGACAGGCCCTGGCGACCAAGATATCGCGGATAGTATACTGGACTGACTCCACCATCGTGCTCCATTGGATCAGGTCTTCGTCGCACACCTTGAAAACATTTGTGGCGAATCGAGTCGCTGAGATACAGACCAAGACCAATACCTCCGACTGGCGTCATGTGCCTACCGACGATAATCCAGCGGATCTCATCTCCCGAGGCCAGACGCCCAAGGAATTCCTATGTCCGTCCATTTGGAAAAACGGTCCAAGGTGGCTCCTGCAAAGCGAAAACTATTGGCCGGTCTGGAGCCCGACACCGGTAGTCGACCTCCCGGAGCAAAAGAAGACGATCTGTCTGAGGACGAATATTAGCGACAACACACTCCTCCTTCGTTACTCGTCTTGGCCAAGACTAATAAGAATCGTCGCCCGGTGTCTTCGATGGAGACATAAGCAACACCTATCTGCCCATCTCACCACAGACGAACTGACTGCAGCGCACAACAGACTAATAAAAATATTACAATCCAGTCATTTCGCGCCTGAAATTCGGATCCTCCAGAAAAGTCGAAGCGAGGATGTTGGAGGGAAACTACACCCATTAAACCCCTTCCTCGACGAAGATGGGCTACTCCGGGTAGGAGGACGACTAACCAACTCCGCCATACCCTTCAGCCAAAAACACCCGATCATCCTACCGAAATCCCCGGTGACAGAGCTAATTATAGAGCAAGAGCACCGGAACAATCATCACACAGGGACACAAGCTACACTATACGCGGTGAGACTGCGCTATTGGCCGATCGACGGCCGTAGCCAGGTATGGCGCACTCTCAGAAGGTGCGTCCGATGCTGCAGAGCCAACCCTCCACCAGTGGAATACTTGATGGGTGATTTGCCAGAGGCGCGTATTACCGAATCGCGGCCGTTCACGAACGTCGGAATCGACTACTGCGGCCCATTCTACATCAAGGAGAGGAGGGACCGCAACCGACGTAAAATCAAGACGTACGCCGCCATATTCGTTTGTCTGGCGACAAAGGCGGTCCACGTAGAGTTAGTCAGCGACCTAACCACCGACGCCTTCTTGGCCGCGCTACGCCGTTTCATCTCGCGGCGAGGATACTGCGCAACGATCCTCACCGACAACGGCACCAATTTCGTCGGGGCTAACCGGCAGCTGCAAGAACTCCGGACCTTATTGCAGTCCGACGACCACCAGGATAGGGTACAGAATTTTCTCGCCGACCGACAAATACAATGGCGTTTTAATCCTCCGAACTCACCACATTTTGGCGGCTTATGGGAAGTCGCGGTTAAAGCGTTCAAACGCCATCTCATCCGCGTTTTCGGCACGGAGCTCCTGACCTTTGAGCACCTCAACACCCTTGTGATCGAAATTGAAGCCATTCTCAATTCACGCCCACTGACTCCCATCTCATCCGATCCGCAAGATCCTCCTGTCCTCACTCCCGGACATTTTCTGATCGGTGACACACTAACCAGTTTACGGGAGCGTGATTTCAGGACAGTTCCATCAGGCCGGCTATCCAGTTGGCAGCGCATTCACCAGATTAAGCAGCACTTCTGGAGCAGATGGTATCGAGAATACCTAAATGAGCTAACCCGCCGCAACAAATGGGACAAGGGCAAACATAACATTCGTGAAGGCACCGTAGTAATCCTCAGGGAGGATAACGTACCCTCTATGCAGTGGCCGTTGGGCCGCGTAATCAAGGTCCATCCAGGAGCCGACGGAATCATCCGGACCGCTACCGTGCAGACGGCAACAAGCATCCTGGACCGCGGTGTCAAAAGACTGGTCCCCTTACCCATCCACCCAGATCCAGACGAGGCCGAACGTCCACACGGAGCGGAGGAGGTCACCAACGACACACCTGACTCCACAGCCAGAATTTGATCGGTGCCCTCTCAACGGGGGGAGGATGTTACGCCGCCTAAAACATCTGCACGCCAGCCCGGGCGACCGGACAACAACCGACCTGCGTAACGTCACTTCGACCCTCAATAAACCTAAGGACCCACCATAACTTTCACTTCCCTGTATTGTTTCGCCATGTGTCTTCAATCCGTTTGTCTTGAAGAATTTCTAAAGCTTAAAAATATTCTCGAGACACAGTCGGTTTTTAGAGAGGTCCTTGGGTTTATTAGTTGCACTTAAAACACGGAGAAAGCGGGTATGCACCCATTAGGAAAATCCGAATAGCCCTGTAATAAAACAAGCTAGGTTTTTCTCACGCTCACAGTCATCTATCCACCACGATGGTAGAAGACTCCCTACTCATCCCTTCGAGCAGTAGTGCAGGTCATGACCAATCGACACCGCGGTTCGTTACCCTCACTCTTCCTAACGAAAGTGGGAACAACCAATCCGCGTTCTTTAGGCACAGGGGCACATCCACACCGAACTTTTCTTCCGTATTAGAAAAAGAGCGACAGACAGTCTAAAAACAAACGCCTAACGCGGCAGTCTACACATAGCGCGAGAGTCGCATACTTCACGCAAATCTTTTGTCGGTTCTCGGTGTTGTCGAACATACATCTTCTCTCCTAAATATATTATAGTGCTAAGTCCATTAATACATTCCTTTCCATTATAAGAGCCCTGCTCTAGCGTACATATCGATCGCATCTTCGTGCGACAAGTTGTTAACTATTTATTTCTCTACGTCAGTGTAACCTAAGTGTTGGAAATATATAATTTATAATTCTGTGAATCACAGTGTTATACAAACTCAATCACCCCAATTATCTCAACGGAAATCAGGGGATCGATCAATTCGTGGTGTCGATTGTTATAATCGTAGCTACCGTAATAAATCGTAATAGATTTACGACCCCCGTTGACGTCTCTCCGCGCGATTACGTCACCCCGCAATTGGTCGAAATTTACATGAGGAACGTATTATAAAATTGAATCCCTAATTATAGCATGTAGATAGTACTTTGAGTGTGGACGGAGGACAAAATTATGCACATTCCTTTTTCAATTCCAAGGAAAAACATCATCGATGAGTCAGTTGTCAAAACACGATGGAAATTGCTCGTTGTTAATTGAGCAAGTTTGATCTAATTACACAAGCTAAAGATTTAACTTGAAATTTGTATGAAGAAATTTATTTTTGCTTATACCTGATGTCAAACGCGGTATTAAGTATCATGCTTTTATAACTAACTGGAGGAGTACCCGAAAAAATTACACTCGTCGTGTACAGCTAAACAACTACAGACAGTTGATTCTATTCCTGGAACGCGTTGGATTCGTGTTTACATGGTACGTTGATTGGAATGACTTAGAGGTGGGATACTGGGAGTGTGAGTAATTATGTTTCAGCCAGGATTGGATAGCGAACGCGTTTAATCGACGTTTAAAGATCCGCTTAAAATACACATGCTCTGGTAGTTTCTAATTGGATCGTTATAGATGTCGTATACTTTCTGCTAAATCCGTTTTTGGGAGACATTAAGATGAAAAAGGTCATATTTTTATCTCGTAATCTAATGTAAATTTCGATGATTTGGCTGCATTGGTTGATTTTATGTATCAGGGTGAAGTAAATGTGGTTCGGGTACAATTGGCTAGTTTTTTAACAACTGCTGAACTGCTTGCTGTTCAGGGCCTTGCCGATGGTATAGGAAAAGATAATGCTAGTTTAGTAGAGGTATGTTTTTCAAAATTGTTAAATATGATTAGATATTTTCTGCTTAAATTAAAATAATAAACTTGTATCACGTCAAACTGTGTTTCGGGATGACATTTTTATATCAACGTTATTGTTTTTGTATTCGTAATGACGCAATTTTATTTGATACTAGTGCTTCAAAAAAATAATTAAAAGTCAATAGATCTTGTTCATATATTTGATTTGAATGTAATTTAATATATTACTTTTACAAGATTTATGTTCCATATACATATACATTTATTTAGTTACTATTCTCTGCTTATTTCATACGAATTTCATAGTCTACAGCCTACTTTATCTATTCTGTGTGTAACGTAAAATCATTGGAATAATTATTTTTGCATCAACATTAATGTACGTGCCAAATAATACGTGCAGTACACCTTCATACGCTATTGATTATTTCCTGTAAATCAAGAATTTTAATATAATGTACAAAATATATAAAATTTAGCACTAAAATTGTCGCACATATATTTAAAAATTAATTGGAGTGAAGTATTTTTCAAAAATTATTAGAATGTAAGGCCAACGTAAGATTTTACACGGAACTAGTTTCCATTTTCGCGCGTAAGACTACGTCATGAAGACAGGGGAGGGGGTATAGAAAGAGGACTTCAGACGCGCAGCGTAGACTTCCCTTAGTCATCTTACGACTGTGCTGTGAGGAGGGTGTTTTGCTCGGTGGTTTCAAATCCTTTGTGTGCAGTTGTGTGAATCTCTTCTGTTTTGTTCTACAACAAACACGAGCCGGATACAGGTTGGTATACATTTTACTTACTCAATAATTGGGTGAAATAGTTGAGAAAGCATGGCGAGGGCAAAGAAGGGACTTTCAAAAACAAACGCCAACAAGCCAGAAACAGAACGGTTACTAACATGGATTGACGAAGTTCGCCGCAAAAGATCAAAGTGTCGCCGAATGCGCAGACGCGATTTACGGATTGAAGCAATGCTGACGTGCGCTCTTTCCAAAGCTAAAAATGATTTACGCATCCGGCGATTATCAGCAGCTTCAAAATGGCAGAAATTTAAAAAACAATGCTTGAAGAAGAAGGTAAATTATACAAATTATGAACTCTACAATGGTGAGGACACGGAAAATCCGGGACCGTCTCAACAGAATCCCCGGGAGGAGCCATCGTGTCCTGAAGTGGGCAGTTTAGACGATGTCGTGTCTAAGTTGGCAGAAATAAAAGTAACGTTACAACGCTGAAGTAGCGGGAAAAATGCAAGCGATCAGGTTTGGAAGACTTAACTGTGACAAGAGGATTTCTCGCATCGTTTTATCTACCAAATGCGTAGAGATTTCAACTACGAAATGGAATCTCGAGCGATTACGGAGCAGCGTGTATTACGTCGGTGCTGCAAGAATAGAAATCGCATTACTATCTTGATGTATATATGGATATTTTTTGTTTGCAGTCTCACCGTACGAGATGGCATTGGGACAAGCGGAGGGAGTTGGTGTTTGCAGCGATGCTGAAGAGTACTGCACGCTCGAGGACCCCATGTTCTCCAGTCTCTGCGCCTTTCATTGGTTTGGTTTATATATTATATTATATGTATTGATTTGGTAATATACGTAATAATGAGCGTTCGAGGTATGTTCGAAGAGTGTTTGATCCGATATTTTTTATTTTCAGAAATATATACTTTGAATGTTTTTTAGTTTGAAGAAAATTTGTATAGTACATTTTAGCTTGTAGATTTAGTAGTATCGTTTCTAATATTCGCTCCATTATACTGTACGTCAAGATTTTGTATATTTGCTTAATGTTGATTAACCGTTTTGTAGACTTTAAGAAATGAAATGAAATTAATAAAATTTGGAAAATGTTTACAGTTTTTCTGCAATCTTCTAGTTCATATTAATGGCAAAAATGCTTTTCTGCCCCGCATACTACACATAACGAAATTCTGTCGCAGGCAAGAGACCCGTACATGTACCCAGGCTGTTGGCCGTCATCGGCAACATTATTTGGCCTGTCTCTGTATGAGATAAGGAACCACGAGAGAGGATTGGTACGACATAAGGAAGGGGGGAAATGTCTTTCTTTTTAGAAAATCGTGCATGAAGTTTTCTGGCTGATGAATGGGTTACACCATGATCAAGTTGTACATAAACGTCTCATCACTCCGCGCTTCTGTATCTTGAACATCCAAGCATCAACTAATTCGAAAATCGTCTGACACGCGATACTCATAGGCTTATTGTGACGAACTACGGCAAATTGTAGCAAATCTTATTTGGTGGGCTCTAATACCTTTTGTACGTTATCTGGGCTAATGTGTTTTCTCATGTCCGGAAAAGTGTTTTCATAGCTTGTACCACCAGGTTGTATGCGAGTTGTCGAAGCACACAAGACAAGCCTCCACTGAATATCAATAAGGAGAGACAGCGCTAGGTGTAATGCCCCCCCCTAGCGCCAATTCAATAGTCAGGAAATAATAGGACTGGCTAGAACTAGAGAACGCGTGAAGGGGGTGCAACTGAAGTTAATTCATAAGAGAATCCTGGAGCATCCCTGTCATACGCGTCGGGTGGTCATCGTGGAGTTTTAGTCGGTAAGAGTTCGACACTGCTCTGCTGTTACGCAATTTCTGCAACAGCGGAGTGTCCATGAGGATTTCTCCACATAAAAAAAAAAAAATTTGTATGTGAGTTACTCTGGCTTATCAATATGCCCTGTTCAAAGTTGGCCAAGCTGAATACTGTCACAGGCCTCTATTTTCCATAATAGGAGCTGTAGGGGATCGAATAATGAGACTACCAATATGTGTACTCGTTAGTGTATTGAAAACAGATCTTGTCGCGAAACGATATCTATACGGACGTTTAGTCACAGTTTATACTGAATCGTTTGCGATCACGTTCGTTTAGTCATAATAGTCAGAAGAAGGTCAAAACATACAAATTCGTCTTGTTTTACGGTTACATGTAGCGGCGCCATTGTTTTGCCCGGAGTTTATAATTCCTTACAATACCTCTTGATATTCCGAAGCAAAACAACAACATGGTTTGAAGCATATTCTAACTCTTGTGCCGCTACAGAGCTTTTTAAGGCATGGATAAATTGAATGCATCTTTGTTGAGTCTAGATGATCCAGAATGGCGAACTACCGCAAGTAGAGCCACTAATCGAAATACTAGACATGCACATATACGTAATATGTTTAACATGGATAGGAAATTGTTTTGAAATTTAACAATCATTGCAATAATTACATCGGTTCGGAAGTCGTGTTACTAGATACTTATTGTAATATCGTAAAGTAATTCGAATTAGAAATCAGTTGAAAATAGAAAAACCGTGTACGTCGTGTTTCTGTGGTTCGTTTACATTTAAGAGTGCGTACGTGACTAAAGGCACGTAGTTGGTAGTTCTTACATAGGAATGAGGGAAACAATAGACAACGTTAGAAGAAGGACGGTTTCGCTACGCAAGGCGAGTCGAAAAGTGTGCGTGTTGCGAGAATCAGAGCTAATTGAGTCGTCGAAGAGTAGAGTAGTTAGAGGTATCGAATCGTCGAAGAGTAGAGTTGTGAGAATTGATAGAGTTGTTAGAGAGAGAGAGTGTCTGTGTGTTAGATTCGTTGTGACGAGAGTGGTCAAATAACTGTAAAGTTATTTGATATAGATACGAGTATTGCATTTAGTTTCCGTTAAATAAATATCGTTTCCTGTCCAATTTATATATGTATATTCAATTTAATATTAATAAGTTGCAAGTAATCGGGAAAAAATTTCTATCCTTATTTTCCGATGTTACATTATTTTCACAGATTTCAATTCATTTATCCATTGATTGATATTAGGACAAATGAGGAACTTCGCATCTTATTACATTAACAAATAAAATGTATTGTTCTTGATAAATGGTATGCAGAATAGTATTGGAAATAAAAGACTGGTTTATATTACAGTTCAAGTGACTGATAGTAGGAAAGCAGTGATGGAAAGTGAGGCAACGTATTATAAAATTGAATCCCTAATTATAGCATGTAGATAGTATTTTGAGTGTGGACGGAGGACAAAATTATGCACATTCCTTTTTCAATTCCAAGGAAAAACATCATCGATGAGTCAGTTGTCAAAACACGATGGAAATTGCTCGTTGTTAATTGAGCAAGTTTGATATAATTACACAAGCTAAAGATTTAACTTGAAATTTGTTTGAAGAAATTTATTTTTGCTTATACCTGATGTCAAGCGCGGTATTAAGTATCATGCTTTTATAACTATTGTTTTAAATATTTTTGTGTTGAAATATTGTCGTTTGGGTGTCTGTTTTGTACTGGAGGAGTACCCGAAATAATTATACTCGTCGTGTACAGCTAAACAGCTACAGGCAGTTGTTTGTATTCCTGGAACGCGTTGGATTCGTGTTCGTATGGTACGTTGATTGGAATGACTTAGAGGTGGGTTACTGGGGGTGTGAGTAATTATGTTTCAGCCAGGATTGGATAGAGAACGCGTTTAATCGACGTTTAAAGATCCGCTTAAGATACACATGCTCTGGTAGTTTCTAATTGGATCGTTATAGATGTCGTATCCTTTCTGCTAAATACGTTTTTGGGAGACATTAAGATGAAAAAGGTCATATTTTTATCTCGTAATGTAATGTAAATTTCGATGATTTGACTGCATTGGTTGATTTTATGTATCAGGGTGAAGTAAATGTGGTTCGGGAACAATTGGCTAGTTTTTTAACAACTGCTGAACTGCTTGCTGTTCAGGGCCTTGCCGATGGTATAGGAAAAGATAATGATAGTTTAGTAGAGGTATGTTTTTCAAAATTGTTAAATATGATTAGATGTTTTCTGCTTAAATTAAAATAATACACTTGTATCACGTCAAACTGTGTTTCGGGATGACATTTTTATATCAACGTTATTGTTTTTGTATTCGTAATGACGCAATTTTATTTGATACTAGTGCTTCAAAAAAATAATTAAAAGTCAATAGATCTTGTTCATATATTTGATTTGAATGTAATTTAATATATTATTTTTACAAGATTTATGTTCCATATACATATACATTTATTTAGTTACTATTCTCTGCTTATTTCATACGAATTTCATAGTCTACAATCTACTTTACCTATTATGTGTGTAACTTAAAATCATTGGAATAATTATTTTTGCATCAACATTAATGTACGTGCCGAATAATACGTGCAGTACACCTTCATACGCTATTGATTATTTCCTGTAAATCAAGAATTTTAATATAATGTACAAAATATATAAAATTTAGCACTAAAATTGTCGCACATATATTTAAAAATTAATTGGAGTGAAGTATTTTTCAAAAATTCTTAGAATGTAAGGCCAACGTAAGATTTTACACGGAACTAGTTTCCATTTTCGCGCGTAAGACTACGTCATAAAGACAGGGGAGGGGGTATAGAAAGCGGACTTCAGACGCGCAGCGTAGACTTCCCTTAGTCATCTTACGACTGTGCTGTGAGGAGGGTGTTTTGCTCGCTGGTTTCAAATCCTTTGTGTGCAGTTGTGTGAATCTCTTCTGTTTTGTTCTACATCAAACAGGAGCCGGATACAGGTTGGTATACATTTTACTTACTCAATAATTGGGTGAAATAGTTGAGAAAGCATGGCGAGGACAAAGAAGAGACTTTCAAAAACAAACGCCAACAAGCCAGAAACAGAACGGTTACTAACATGGATTGACGAAGTTCGCCGCAAAAGATCAAAGTGTCGCCGAATGCGCAGACGCGATTTACGGATTGAAGCAATGCTGACGTGCGCCCTTTCCAAAGCTAAAAATGATTTACGCATCCGGCGATTATCAGCAGCTTCAAAATGGCAGAAATTTAAAAAACAATGCTTGAAGAAGAAGATAAAGTATACAAATTATGAACTCTACAATGGTGAGGACACGGTAAATCCGGGATCGTCTCAACAGAATCCCCGGGAGGAGCCATCGTGTCCTGAAGTGGGCAGTTTAGACGATGTCGTGTCTAAGTTGGCAGAAATAAAAGGAACGTTACAACGCTGAAGTAGCGGGAATAATGCAAGCGATCAGGTTTGGAAGACCTAACTGTGTCAAGAGGATTTCTCGCAACGTTTTATCTACCAAATGCGTAGAGATTTCAACAACTATATGGAATCTCGAGCGATTAAGGAGCACCGTGTATTACGTCGGTGCTGCAAGAATTGAAATCGCATTACTATCTTGATGTATATATGGATATTTTTTGTTTGCAGTCTCACCGTACGAGATGGCATTGGGACAAGCGGAGGAAGTTGGAGTTCGCAACGATGCTGAAGCGTACTGCACGCTCGAGGACCCCATGTTCTCCAGTCTCTGCGCCTTTTATTGGTTTGGTTTATATATTGTATTATATGTATTGATTTGGTAATATACGTAATACTGAGCGTTCGAAGTATGTTCGAAGAGTGTTTGATCCGATATTTTTTATTTTCAGAAATATATACTTTGTATGTTTCATAGTTTGAAGAAAATTTGTATAGTACATCTTAGCTTGTAGATTTAGTAGTATCGTTTCTAATATTCGCTCCATTATTCTGTACGTCAAGATTTTGTATATTTGCTTAATGTTGATTAACAGTTTTGTAGACTTTAAGAAACGAAATGAAATTAATAAAATTTGGAAAATGTTTACAGTTTTTCTGCAATCTTCTAGTTCATATTAATGGCAAAAATGCTTTTCTGCCCAGCATACTACACATAACGAAATTCTGTCGCAGGCAAGAAACCCGTACATGTACCCAGGCTGTTGGCCGTCATCGGCAACATTATTTGGCCTGTCTCTGTATGAGATAAGGAACGACGAGAGAGGATTGGTACGGCATAAAGAAGGGGGGAAATGTCTTTCTTTTTAGAAAATCGTGCATGAAGTTTTCTGGCTGATGAATGGGTTGCACCATGATCAAGTTGTACATAAACGTCTCATCACTCCGCGCTTCCGTATCTTGAACATCCAAGCATCAACTAATTCGAAAATCGTTTGACACGCGATACTCATAGGCTTATTGTGACGAACTACAGCAAATTGTAGCAAATCTTATTTGGTGGGCTCTAATACCTTTTGTACGTTATCTGTGCTACTGTGTCTTCTCATGTCCCGAAAAGTGTTTTCGTAGCTTGTACCACCAGGTTGTATGCGAGTTGTCGAAGCACACAAGACAAGCCTCCACTGAATATCAATAAGGAGAGACTGCGCTAGGGGTAATGGCCCCCCCTAACGCCAATTCAATATTCAGGAAATATTAGGACTGGCTAGAACTAGAGAACGCGTGAAGGGGGTGCAACTGAAGTTAATTCATAAGAGAATCCTGGAGCATCCCTGTCATACGCGTCGGGTGGTCATCGTGGAGTTTTAGTCGGTAAGAGTCCGACACTACTCTGCTGTCACGCAATTACTGCAACAGCGGAGTGTCCATGAGGATTTCTCCACGTAAAAAAAAAAAAAAAAAAAATTGTATGTGAGTTACTCTGGCTCATCAATATGCCCTGTTCAAAGTTGGCCATGCTGAATACTGTCACAGGCGTCTATCTTCCTTAATAAGAGCTGTACGGGATAGAATAATGAGACTACCAATATGTGTACTCGTTAGTGTATTTAAAGCAGATCTTGTCGCAAAACGATATCTATACAGACGTTTAGTCACAGTTTATACTGAATCGTTTGCGATCACGTTCGTTAAGTCATAATCGTCAGAAGGAGGTCAAAAGATACAAATTCGTCTTGTCTTACGGATACATGTAGCGGCGCCATTGTTTTGCCCGGAGCTTATAATTCCTTACAATACCTCTTGATATTCCGAAGCAAAACAACAACATGGTTTGAAGCAAATTCTAACTCTTTTGACGCTACAGAGCTTTTTAAGGCATGGATAAATTGAACGCATCTTTGTTGAGTCTAGATGAATCAGAATGGCGAACTACCGCAAGTAGAGCAACTAATCGAAATATTAGACATGCGACTCCTTCTTATCCACTATCGATCGAAGCGAGCGACTTACACCCGTGCAGAAATTCCACTACCTACGATCCTCTTTGACCGGAAAGGCCGCGCGAAGCATACAATCGTTAGATGTCACCGAGTTAAATTATTCGATCGCTATTGACGTTCAGAAGGAAAAATTCGACTGCCACCGTCAAGTCTGCATGCGCTACTGGGACTTGATTTTTGATTATCCGAAAATAACCAAAGAGACACCCGAAGCGATAGATGATTTTCTTGAGACGGTCAAGGTAAACCTCGAAGCGTTAGAAAAACTCGGTGAACCAGTTACCTCAAATGTCGCTCTTATAAAATTATTCACGTCGAAGCTACCCTCAGCCATCATTCGCAAATGGCAGCGCACATTGCCGGACAAGAAAATGCCGTCATATAGGCATCTGGTAGACTTTCTGAAAACACGGACGAACGGCGACAGGACAAGCTCTGCATCAACCGTGATAAAAAGGGAGTCCGATCAACACAAACGTCAGCGACCGAACGCACCGCGAAGTTACGCATTCACAAGTACACATAATACGTTGGTGTGTCCGAATTGTCAAGGACAACACGAATTATGGAATTGTGATGTCTTCAAAGCGAAGTCGCCTAAAAAACGCCTTGAAATCGCCAAGAGGGCGTCTCTATGTACCAATTGTTTAGGTAAGGGACACGCTATTACTCATTGCTCCGCCGGTTCATGTCGCATCTGCAAGCAGCGACACCATACATACCTACATCAAGACCATGGTCATAGCAAATCACGACCACGTGTAAGCCGGTCATCGAGCGGTCGATCATCGAGCGATCGATCATCCACCGGTCGATCACCGACCCCGCGATAGTCACATCGTTCGAGACGCGCATCCACGTCTCCCCGATCGTCTCCCCGATCGTCTCCCCGATCGTCTCCGCGAACATCTCCGAAACCTGAATCTCGGTTATCGCGAACGACGGCATCGGGATCAAATATATCGTCCAGTCCTAGACGACAAGGAAAACAATGACGTCATCAAACGACCTTGTGAGGGACCGAACCACAGAAAACGGACTCATTGATCTCGCTTCCTTGTGAACCACTGCAGCACGATTTGTTAGTCACAGCGCAGGTCAACCTATTGAACAATAAAGTTCAACCATTCCGTTGTAGAGCTCTGCTAGACACCGGCTCTAGCATGAACTTTATCACCGAAAAACTCGCTGATTCGCTAATACTTAACCAACGGAAATGTTAGGTCCCAATCGGAACACTCAACACGTTATCGACAACCTCGAAATGTTACATCACGGCCACGATCACCTCCATCGACGGCACATACGAACGCACCTTGACGTTCCTAATCATACCGACAATATCGCCTTGGGTCCCAGATCAACCCGTAGATCGCTCAATAATACATATACCGAGGAATCTCCAACTAGCCGATCCAAGATTCCATAGGCTTGCGACGATCGAAATATTGTTGAGCGCCGGACCAACGCTAGCATCACTCTGTGTCGGCCAACTTGACATCAGTCAAGCAAACGGGCCCGACTTGCGTCTGCAAAAAACGCGATTCGGATGGGTCATCGGGGAGAGCCCAACCTCGCAATCATCAGCACTCGCATTTCACGCCTCCACGGCGGCTTTACAGGCGGACCTCGCCCGTTTTTGGGAAATCGACGAATGAACGCCCACTGCACACATTTCGGAAGCGGAACGACAGTGCGAAGAACACTTTCGAAATCACGTTCAACGCACCAACGAAGGGCGATACATGGTCGCTCTCCCATTCAACGAAACAACCCCTTCGCTTGGATTCTCTAAGACAATGGCGATGAAGCGACTCATTTCCCTCTGTCGTCGATTCCAACGAGACAAACGATTCGAAGCCGACTATCGCGCCGTGATACAAGAATATGTGGAATTAGGACACATGACGAAGATTACCACGGACAACTGCACGGACGACGGATATTTTCTGCCACATCACGGTGTGATCAAAGAGTCCAGCCAAACTACAAAACTCCGAGTTGTGTTTGACGGATCTGCACCAACCACCACCGGAGTTTCATTAAACGACGTACTTCATACGGGACCGAAACTACAAGATGACTTATTCTTCATCCTTCTAAGATTTCGTTCTCATCAATACGTCATTACAGGCGATGTCGAAAAGATGTATCGACAATTTCTTGTGCGTCCAGAGGATCGAAAATTTCAACAAATTTTGTGGCGCAATTCTGATGGAGAAGTTGACACCTATCAACTTAATACAGTGACATTCGGGCTGTCAGCGGCCCCTGATCTAGCCATTCGGTGCCTCAAACAACTGGCGGACGACGGGGGACATCGGTACCCACGAGCGGCGACGGTCTTACAGCGAGACTTCTACGTCGACGATGTTCTCACTGGAGTTGATAGAAAGGTCGAGGCACGATCATTGAGAACGGAGCTCACGGAACTGCTTAAACTAGCCGGCTTAAACATTCGAAAATGGGCATCGAACGACCGGGAACTGCTACGAGGACTTTCCGAGCAGGACATAAACGACAAGCTGCTACTAGGCGAATCGCAAACCTTCAAAACTCTGGGTGTGGTTTGGAATTCCTTTGACGATTCGATCCTATATTCCGTAAAAATTAATTCCACCGCCTCTCGAATCACGAAGAGAACAATCAGCTCCGAAATCGCCAAGATCTACGACTCCCTCGGATTATTGGCACCAGTGATCGTCCGAGCTAAGATGCTGCTCCAACGACTCTGGACTTTAAAAATTGATTGGGACGAATCTCTACCAGCTGACGTGCACACGGAATGGAGCAAATATTATGCACAGCTGCCATTATTGAATAACGTGAAGTTTCCACGTAAAACGATAATCAAGGCTGCAGCGGAAATGAATTACACGGGTTCTGTGACGCTAGCGAAAGGGCTTATGGGGCATGCGTTTACCTTCGCATCATCACTCCGGATGGTCATGTCTGGACACGACTCCTCACTGCAAAATCAAAGGTGGCTCCACTGAAATCACAAACCATTCCAAGGCTGGAACTGAGTGGAGCACTTCTTCTCGCATCATTGGCCACCACAGTCCTTCAAGCTTTACCTAGCAACATTTCTCGGACTGTTTACTGGACGGATTCTACAATCGTACTTCATTGGATCAATACATCACCCCATACGCTGAAAAGCTTTGTCGCTAATCGTGTGACAGAAATTCAGCAGAAGACTCACACCTCAGATTGGCGTCACATTCCCACTGCCGATAACCCTGCAGATCTCATATCTCGAGGCCAATCACCCGAAGATTTCCTGCGACCAACCATTTGGCAACATGGTCCGGAATGGCTCCAACAACCAGAAAGATACTGGCCGACGTGGAACCCAGTACCATTAACTGAAATATCAGAGCAGAAGAAAGCAACATGTCTGGCCGTGACTCCCGCTGACCACAGTCTACTGGAGAGATTTTCTTCTTGGCCCAAGCTGATTAGAACTACCACTCGTTGCCTCCGATGGAGACAAAAACAGGATCGAGGGAGACCTCCAACCACACATGATTTAACCAATGCGCATAACAAATTGATCAAACTGTTACAACTCTGTTATTTTTCAGATGAAATCCGCACTCTCCGAACAGATCGAAATTCTGCAGTGAAGGGGAAGCTGCAACGACTCAATCCATTTCTCGACAAAGACGGGATGTTGCGAGTCGGAGGCCGACTCAGTCACTCATCAATGCCGTTCAGTCAGAAACACCCACTCATTCTACCCAAATCCTAAGTCACAGCGCTCATAATCGAGCATGAACACCTCATCAATGTCCACTCCGGAACTCAAGCTACCTTATACGCCTTAAGAAGATCTTATTGGCCTATCGACGGCCGTAGTCAAGTTTGGAGCACGCTGAAGAAGTGCGTCCGTTGCTGCCGAGCTAATCCACCTCCAGTGGATTACATAATGGGCGACCTCCCAGCTGCACGGATAACGGAATCTCGAACGTTTACCAACGTCGGAATAGATTATTGCGGACCGTTTTACATCAAAGAACGAAAGGATCGCAACCGACGCAAAACTAAGGTATATGTAGCAATCTTTATATGTCTTGCAGTCAAAGCAGTCCACATCGAGCTGGTCGGCGACCTCACTAGCGAGGCCTTCATTGCTGCTCTGCGAAGATTCATCGCTCGCCGAGGATTCTGTGTGACAATTTACTCCGACAACGGTACCAACTTCGTTGGCGCCAACAATGAATTACGAGAGCTCCGAAATCTCCTGCAATCCGACGATCATAAGGTAAAGGTTCAGTCCTTTTTAGCCGACCGACGGATCGAATGGCTCTTCATTCCTCCCAACTCACATCACTTCGGAGGGCTATGGGAAGCTGCAGTGAAGACCTTCAAACGACATTTCAGGCGTGTCGCAGGTAACGAGCTCTTTACATTCGAAAATTTAAATACACTTATCATTGAAATCGAGTCTATGACTCCAGCATCATCTGATCCATTACAACACAGGCTGGGGATACATGGGAGGCAGACGTAGAGAGGACGGAGCTGCGAGCGTAATCGAAATCTCCGGTAAACTGGAGAGCCTGGGCAAGGGAGGTAACCAGAATGGAGGACTAGTGCCTGTGAGCGCAAAACGGGTGTGGATGCGGGTAGTCCGGCTTGGACAAGGAGGAGTTAAAGCAAAACATACCAAGTGTGAGGTTAGGACGGTGGAGTAGCCATATTAGGACGCGTGACAACAGCGCCGCTACACGGGCTACCTGAGGAACTACCCAGACGCAGCCATATTGGCGCGTTGCGCGGGCCACTTGAAAGTGACAGCAACTGGCAGAGTGGCAAGTGCTGACCGAGCGACATTTCCTGCCCAACGGGGAAACGGACGCAACCATGGCGAAAGAGAAGGAGGTAGAGGAAAACGCTAGGGGACGGAGGGAAACGGAACTGGCTGCGGAGCCGCCGCACGTTAGCACCTGGAGCGTGACGAAGGCGATGCCGCCAAAGGAGGGACCCTCCCGCTTCACGCTGTACAAGGAGGGAATATAGACTGAGGAAACAACAGAGGAGGAGGAAACCCTCGCCAGACAAGCACCCCGAGCGAAGAGAAAGAACGCCAACGAATCCCCCGAACTCCCCGCGGACCCGGCTGAAGAAATGAGAACAGCCACAACGGCGGACATAGGAGCCAAACTGATTCGCCGGGCTGCCGAGGTGGCCAAGGCTGCCGAGGCACCCCGCAGCCACAAGGGCACGCAGGGGAAAACCCTGAAGGAGGCGGCGAGAACCATCACCGCGGCCGTGACAGAGATAGTGAGGAGAACGGACCCTGTCACCGACGTACTCGCTATAGCGCAAGGACGCATAGCAACACTGGAGGCGGCGGTAGAGGCACTCCGAAAAGAGCCGGCCTCGCGCCCCACCGCGGATGAGAGCAGCTACAGGGCGCGTCTCGCTGCAGTCGAGCACCATGTAGAGGAGATGAGGTCCTTGCTGCACCGACTGGAGGAACAACTGCAGGGAACAGGAAAAGGAGAAGGAAAGGAGGTCGCCCCTGCCGCGAACACGAGAGGGATGGAGCCTGGAGCCCCAAGCGCCCCAGCGCTCAAGGGAGGCCGAACGGCTGTCACCGAATGGCAGACCGTCGGAAGGAAAAGAAGAGGAAAGAAGAAGGAGGCAGGGAAGAAGCAGCCGGCGAAGCTGATCCCCGAGACAGGGGCGGAGAGCCAGAGGAAAACTCCGGAGAGTGGATTGGAGAACGCACGAAGAGGGGGAGGCAGGGGGCCCCTCCCGCGCGCGCCGCGAACGTCAGCGGTAACAATCACCCTGACGGACAAATCGAGCCAATCCTACGCGGAAGTGGTGGCTGCGGCCAAGGACAGTGTCTCCCTGACCGATCTCGGCATCAACACGATGAGGATGCGGAAGACCATCACCGGAGGTGTCATCTTAGAGGTCCCTGAGGACCAGGGATGGGAGAAGGCCGCAGCGCTCGCAGCACAGCTGACGCGGGCTCTGGACCCGAACGAGGTCCGCGTGGCGACCTCCTTCCGAGCCGCGGAGGCAAGGGTGTCCCTGATAGACATAGCGGCCACCAAGGCGGAAATCCAGAACACCCTGGCGAGGGAGAGCGGTTGCAAGCCGGAGGACATCAGGCTGGGAGAAATCCGCCCCGCCCGGAACGGACTTGGCACCGTATGGATACGAGGCCCTGCCAGTGCAGTGAGGAAACTGGCCCAGGCTGGAAAGGTCGCCATAGGCTGGTCGACGGCGAAGGTCGAAGCCATCGAACGGAGACCGTTACTGGAGATCCACGGCTGCAAGAGGCAGCGAGAAAGGCTCCCCGTCGCAAAGCGACCCTAAGCGCGCGAACAAGGAGGTAGGCACGGAGGAAGCCACAAACAAGGAAAGAACACCAAAGAACTGAGAATGCGCATCCTCCAGACTAACCTGGGAAGGTCAAGGCGAGCACAAGACCTGCTCCACCAAACCATCCGGGAGATCACGGTCGCCCTAGCGGTGGTGGCGGAACCATACAGAGTTCTGGATGCCCCGGCGTGGGTCGGAGACACGGACGGAATGGTTGCCGTTGCCTGGACATCAACGCCCGGGGCGTTCGCCCACGGAGCCCTGCAGGAACGCGGCAACGGGTACGCCGCGGTCGAGTGGGCAGGGATGATGGTGGTGGGGGTGTACGTGTCACCTAACAGCGGACGGGCAGCGTTCGAAGAATTCCTAGACGGAGTTGGCGACTGCGTCAGGCGACGACTCCCCCGACAAGTGCTCGTCCTGGGAGACTTCAACGCACACTCCACGGAATGGGGAAACGCCAGGACCAACGCGAGCGGCCGCATGCTATCAAACTGGGCCGCGGGACTTGGACTTCTGTTAGTGAACAGGGGCTCGACCAGTACCTGCGTGACGTGCAGAGGGAGCTCCATTGTTGACATAACATGGGCCTCCCCCGAGGCATTCAGGCGGAAATCAGGCTGGAGAGTGGCCGAAGGGGTCGAGACGCTGTCGGACCACCTCTACATATTCATGGAGGTGGACGCACCTGGACCTGGAATGCCGACGACAAACGACGGGCGCGGCCCGCCGAGGGGGAGACACGCGCGCCCACCACCTAGATGGAAAATAAAGGAGAGGAATGAAGATCTACTCCGGGCGGCTGCTATAGCAACAGCTTGGAGCTGGGAGGCCTCAACATCGACGACCGAAGCAGACGTGGAAGAGGAGGCCGAGAACCTCCGCCAAGCCATGACAGCAATCTGCGACGCATCCATGCCACGAGCCACACCGGGCACGGTGCGAAGCAGAGCAGTTTACTGGTGGAACCCCGACATCGCGGAACTGAGGACGAGATGTGTCCGGGCTCGAAGACAGTACCTAAGGGCCCGCCGCTGGCTACGACGCGACGAAGAAGAAGTCTCCTTGCGCTACCGGACGTACCGCGCGCTACGGCGCTCGCTACAAAGGGAAATTAAAAAAGCGAAGGACCGTGCCTGGTCCGAACTGGTCGAAACAGTCGAGTCGGATCCATGGTGGAGGCCATACAGGACGGTGACACAGAAACTACGCGCGAAGGACCCCCTGACAACGGCGGAAATGGAACCTGCGCTGCTGACGCGGATCACCGGAACGCTCATTCCCCCACAAGAAAACAGAGAGGCGGAACGGCCACGGGAAACGACACGACCGCTGGAATGGAGGGACGACTGGGAAGTCACGGAGGAGGAGATATGGGAGGCAACCAGAAGAATGACCGCCCGCAACGTGGCACCGGGCCCGGACGGAATCCCTGGCCGGATCTGGGGGGAAGTGATGGGGGTCATGGCCCCCAGACTCCGGCACCTCTTCACAAGATGCCTGAGGGAGGGAGTCTACCCCCGGGCGTGGCGGACGGCGAGGCTGGTCCTGCTCCA
>NW_022885166.1:0-30300 GCF_011952205.1 Bombus bifarius | reverse complement strand
CGGTTCGGAAGTCGTGTTACTAGATACTTATTGCAATATCGTAAAGTAATTCGAATTAGAAATCAGTTGAAAATAGAAAAACCGTGTACGTCGTGTTTCTGTGGTTCGTTTACATTTAAGAGTGCGTACGTGACTAAAGGCACGTAGTTGGTAGTTCTTACATAGGAATGAGGGAAACAATAGACAACGTTAGAAGAAGGACGGTTTCGCTACGCAAGGCGAGTCGAAAAGTGTGCGTGTTGCGAGAATCAGAGCTAATTGAGTCGTCGAAGAGTAGAGTAGTTAGAGGTATCGAATCGTCGAAGAGTAGAGTTGTGAGAATTGATAGAGTTGTTAGAGAGAGAGAGGGTCTGTGTGTTAGATTCGTTGTGACGAGAGTGGTCAAATAACTGTAAAGTTATTTGATATAGATACGAGTATTGCATTTAGTTTCCGTTAAATAAATATCGTTTCCTGTCCAATTTATATATGTATATTCAATTTAATATTAATAAGTTGCAAGTAATCGGGAAAAAATTTCTATCCTTATTTTCCGATATTACATTATTTTCACAGATTTCAATTCATTTATCCATTGATTGATATTAGGACAAATGAGGAACTTCGCATCTTATTACATTAACAAATAAAATGTATTGTTCTTGATAAATGGTATGCAGAATAGTATTGGAAATAAAAGACTGGTTTATATTACAGTTCAAGTGACTGATAGTAGGAAAGCAGTGATGGAAAGTGAGGCAACGTATTATAAAATTGAATCCCTAATTATAGCATGTAGATAGTATTTTGAGTGTGGACGGAGGACAAAATTATGCACATTCCTTTTTCAATTCCAAGGAAAAACATCATCGATGAGTCAGTTGTCAAAACACGATGGAAATTGCTCGTTGTTAATTGAGCAAGTTTGATATAATTACACAAGCTAAAGATTTAACTTGAAATTTGTTTGAAGAAATTTATTTTTGCTTATACCTGATGTCAAGCGCGGTATTAAGTATCATGCTTTTATAACTATTGTTTTAAATATTTTTGTGTTGAAATATTGTCGTTTGGGTGTCTGTTTTGTACTGGAGGAGTACCCGAAATAATTATACTCGTCGTGTACAGCTAAACAGCTACAGGCAGTTGTTTGTATTCCTGGAACGCGTTGGATTCGTGTTCGTATGGTACGTTGATTGGAATGACTTAGAGGTGGGTTACTGGGGGTGTGAGTAATTATGTTTCAGCCAGGATTGGATAGAGAACGCGTTTAATCGACGTTTAAAGATCCGCTTAAGATACACATGCTCTGGTAGTTTCTAATTGGATCGTTATAGATGTCGTATCCTTTCTGCTAAATACGTTTTGGGAGACATTAAGATGAAAAAGGTCATATTTTTATCTCGTAATGTAATGTAAATTTCGATGATTTGGCTGCATTGGTTGATTTTATGTATCAGGGTGAAGTAAATGTGGTTCGGGAACAATTGGCTAGTTTTTTAACAACTGCTGAACTGCTTGCTGTTCAGGGCCTTGCCGATGGTATAGGAAAAGATAATGATAGTTTAGTAGAGGTATGTTTTTCAAAATTGTTAAATATGATTAGATGTTTTCTGCTTAAATTAAAATAATACACTTGTATCACGTCAAACTGTGTTTCGGGATGACATTTTTATATCAACGTTATTGTTTTTGTATTCGTAATGACGCAATTTTATTTGATACTAGTGCTTCAAAAAAATAATTAAAAGTCAATAGATCTTGTTCATATATTTGATTTGAATGTAATTTAATATATTATTTTTACAAGATTTATGTTCCATATACATATACATTTATTTAGTTACTATTCTCTGCTTATTTCATACGAATTTCATAGTCTACAATCTACTTTACCTATTATGTGTGTAACTTAAAATCATTGGAATAATTATTTTTGCATCAACATTAATGTACGTGCCGAATAATACGTGCAGTACACCTTCATACGCTATTGATTATTTCCTGTAAATCAAGAATTTTAATATAATGTACAAAATATATAAAATTTAGCACTAAAATTGTCGCACATATATTTAAAAATTAATTGGAGTGAAGTATTTTTCAAAAATTCTTAGAATGTAAGGCCAACGTAAGATTTTACACGGAACTAGTTTCCATTTTCGCGCGTAAGACTACGTCATAAAGACAGGGGAGGGGGTATAGAAAGCGGACTTCAGACGCGCAGCGTAGACTTCCCTTAGTCATCTTACGACTGTGCTGTGAGGAGGGTGTTTTGCTCGCTGGTTTCAAATCCTTTGTGTGCAGTTGTGTGAATCTCTTCTGTTTTGTTCTACATCAAACAGGAGCCGGATACAGGTTGGTATACATTTTACTTACTCAATAATTGGGTGAAATAGTTGAGAAAGCATGGCGAGGACAAAGAAGAGACTTTCAAAAACAAACGCCAACAAGCCAGAAACAGAACGGTTACTAACATGGATTGACGAAGTTCGCCGCAAAAGATCAAAGTGTCGCCGAATGCGCAGACGCGATTTACGGATTGAAGCAATGCTGACGTGCGCCCTTTCCAAAGCTAAAAATGATTTACGCATCCGGCGATTATCAGCAGCTTCAAAATGGCAGAAATTTAAAAAACAATGCTTGAAGAAGAAGATAAAGTATACAAATTATGAACTCTACAATGGTGAGGACACGGTAAATCCGGGATCGTCTCAACAGAATCCCCGGGAGGAGCCATCGTGTCCTGAAGTGGGCAGTTTAGACGATGTCGTGTCTAAGTTGGCAGAAATAAAAGGAACGTTACAACGCTGAAGTAGCGGGAATAATGCAAGCGATCAGGTTTGGAAGACCTAACTGTGTCAAGAGGATTTCTCGCAACGTTTTATCTACCAAATGCGTAGAGATTTCAACAACTATATGGAATCTCGAGCGATTAAGGAGCACCGTGTATTACGTCGGTGCTGCAAGAATTGAAATCGCATTACTATCTTGATGTATATATGGATATTTTTTGTTTGCAGTCTCACCGTACGAGATGGCATTGGGACAAGCGGAGGAAGTTGGAGTTCGCAACGATGCTGAAGCGTACTGCACGCTCGAGGACCCCATGTTCTCCAGTCTCTGCGCCTTTTATTGGTTTGGTTTATATATTGTATTATATGTATTGATTTGGTAATATACGTAATACTGAGCGTTCGAAGTATGTTCGAAGAGTGTTTGATCCGATATTTTTTATTTTCAGAAATATATACTTTGTATGTTTCATAGTTTGAAGAAAATTTGTATAGTACATCTTAGCTTGTAGATTTAGTAGTATCGTTTCTAATATTCGCTCCATTATTCTGTACGTCAAGATTTTGTATATTTGCTTAATGTTGATTAACAGTTTTGTAGACTTTAAGAAACGAAATGAAATTAATAAAATTTGGAAAATGTTTACAGTTTTTCTGCAATCTTCTAGTTCATATTAATGGCAAAAATGCTTTTCTGCCCAGCATACTACACATAACGAAATTCTGTCGCAGGCAAGAAACCCGTACATGTACCCAGGCTGTTGGCCGTCATCGGCAACATTATTTGGCCTGTCTCTGTATGAGATAAGGAACGACGAGAGAGGATTGGTACGGCATAAAGACGGAGGGAAATGTCTTTCTTTTTAGAAAATCGTGCATGAAGTTTTCTGGCTGATGAATGGGTTGCACCATGATCAAGTTGTACATAAACGTCTCATCACTCCGCGCTTCCGTATCTTGAACATCCAAGCATCAACTAATTCGAAAATCGTTTGACACGCGATACTCATAGGCTTATTGTGACGAACTACAGCAAATTGTAGCAAATCTTATTTGGTGGGCTCTAATACCTTTTGTACGTTATCTGTGCTACTGCGTCTTCTCATGTCCCGAAAAGTGTTTTCGTAGCTTGTACCACCAGGTTGTATGCGAGTTGTCGAAGCACACAAGACAAGCCTCCACTGAATATCAATAAGGAGAGACTGCGCTAGGGGTAATGGCCCCCCCTAACGCCAATTCAATATTCAGGAAATATTAGGACTGGCTAGAACTAGAGAACGCGTGAAGGGGGTGCAACTGAAGTTAATTCATAAGAGAATCCTGGAGCATCCCTGTCATACGCGTCGGGTGGTCATCGTGGAGTTTTAGTCGGTAAGAGTCCGACACTACTCTGCTGTCACGCAATTACTGCAACAGCGGAGTGTCCATGAGGATTTCTCCACGTAAAAAAAAAAAAAAAAAAAATTGTATGTGAGTTACTCTGGCTCATCAATATGCCCTGTTCAAAGTTGGCCATGCTGAATACTGTCACAGGCGTCTATCTTCCTTAATAAGAGCTGTACGGGATAGAATAATGAGACTACCAATATGTGTACTCGTTAGTGTATTTAAACAGATCTTGTCGCAAAACGATATCTATACAGACGTTTAGTCACAGTTTATACTGAATCGTTTGCGATCACGTTCGTTAAGTCATAATCGTCAGAAGGAGGTCAAAAGATACAAATTCGTCTTGTCTTACGGATACATGTAGCGGCGCCATTGTTTTGCCCGGAGCTTATAATTCCTTACAATACCTCTTGATATTCCGAAGCAAAACAACAACATGGTTTGAAGCAAATTCTAACTCTTTTGACGCTACAGAGCTTTTTAAGGCATGGATAAATTGAACGCATCTTTGTTGAGTCTAGATGAATCAGAATGGCGAACTACCGCAAGTAGAGCAACTAATCGAAATATTAGACATGCGACTCCTTCTTATCCACTATCGATCGAAGCGAGCGACTTACACCCGTGCAGAAATTCCACTACCTACGATCCTCTTTGACCGGAAAGGCCGCGCGAAGCATACAATCGTTAGATGTCACCGAGTTAAATTATTCGATCGCTATTGACGTTCAGAAGGAAAAATTCGACTGCCACCGTCAAGTCTGCATGCGCTACTGGGACTTGATTTTTGATTATCCGAAAATAACCAAAGAGACACCCGAAGCGATAGATGATTTTCTTGAGACGGTCAAGGTAAACCTCCAAGCGTTAGAAAAACTCGGTGAACCAGTTACCTCAAATGTCGCTCTTATAAAATTATTCACGTCGAAGCTACCCTCAGCCATCATTCGCAAATGGCAGCGCACATTGCCGGACAAGAAAATGCCGTCATATAGGCATCTGGTAGACTTTCTGAAAACACGGACGAACGGCGACAGGACAAGCTCTGCATCAACCGTGATAAAAAGGGAGTCCGATCAACACAAACGTCAGCGACCGAACGCACCGCGAAGTTACGCATTCACAAGTACACATAATACGTTGGTGTGTCCGAATTGTCAAGGACAACACGAATTATGGAATTGTGATGTCTTCAAAGCGAAGTCGCCTAAAAAACGCCTTGAAATCGCCAAGAGGGCGTCTCTATGTACCAATTGTTTAGGTAAGGGACACGCTATTACTCATTGCTCCGCCGGTTCATGTCGCATCTGCAAGCAGCGACACCATACATACCTACATCAAGACCATGGTCATAGCAAATCACGACCACGTGTAAGCCGGTCATCGAGCGGTCGATCATCGAGCGATCGATCATCCAACGGTCGATCACCGACCCCGCGATAGTCACATCGTTCGAGACGCGCATCCACGTCTCCCCGATCGTCTCCCCGATCGTCTCCCCGATCGTCTCCGCGAACATCTCCGAAACCTGAATCTCGGTTATCGCGAACGACGGCATCGGGATCAAATATATCGTCCAGTCCTAGACGACAAGGAAAACAATGACGTCATCAAACGACCTTGTGAGGGACCGAACCACAGAAAACGGACTCATTGATCTCGCTTCCTTGTGAACCACTGCAGCACGATTTGTTAGTCACAGCGCAGGTCAACCTATTGAACAATAAAGTTCAACCATTCCGTTGTAGAGCTCTGCTAGACACCGGCTCTAGCATGAACTTTATCACCGAAAAACTCGCTGATTCGCTAATACTTAACCAACGGAAATGTTAGGTCCCAATCGGAACACTCAACACGTTATCGACAACCTCGAAATGTTACATCACGGCCACGATCACCTCCATCGACGGCACATACGAACGCACCTTGACGTTCCTAATCATACCGACAATATCGCCTTGGGTCCCAGATCAACCCGTAGATCGCTCAATAATACATATACCGAGGAATCTCCAACTAGCCGATCCAAGATTCCATAGGCTTGCGACGATCGAAATATTGTTGAGCGCCGGACCAACGCTAGCATCACTCTGTGTCGGCCAACTTGACATCAGTCAAGCAAACGGGCCCGACTTGCGTCTGCAAAAAACGCGATTCGGATGGGTCATCGGGGAGAGCCCAACCTCGCAATCATCAGCACTCGCATTTCACGCCTCCACGGCGGCTTTACAGGCGGACCTCGCCCGTTTTTGGGAAATCGACGAATGAACGCCCACTGCACACATTTCGGAAGCGGAACGACAGTGCGAAGAACACTTTCGAAATCACGTTCAACGCACCAACGAAGGGCGATACATGGTCGCTCTCCCATTCAACGAAACAACTCCTTCGCTTGGATTCTCTAAGACAATGGCGATGAAGCGACTCATTTCCCTCTGTCGTCGATTCCAACGAGACAAACGATTCGAAGCCGACTATCGCGCCGTGATACAAGAATATGTGGAATTAGGACACATGACGAAGATTACCACGGACAACTGCACGGACGACGGATATTTTCTGCCACATCACGGTGTGATCAAAGAGTCCAGCCAAACTACAAAACTCCGAGTTGTGTTTGACGGATCTGCACCAACCACCACCGGAGTTTCATTAAACGACGTACTTCATACGGGACCGAAACTACAAGATGACTTATTCTTCATCCTTCTAAGATTTCGTTCTCATCAATACGTCATTACAGGCGATGTCGAAAAGATGTATCGACAATTTCTTGTGCGTCCAGAGGATCGAAAATTTCAACAAATTTTGTGGCGCAATTCTGATGGAGAAGTTGACACCTATCAACTTAATACAGTGACATTCGGGCTGTCAGCGGCCCCTGATCTAGCCATTCGGTGCCTCAAACAACTGGCGGACGACGGGGGACATCGGTACCCACGAGCGGCGACGGTCTTACAGCGAGACTTCTACGTCGACGATGTTCTCACTGGAGTTGATAGAAAGGTCGAGGCACGATCATTGAGAACGGAGCTCACGGAACTGCTTAAACTAGCCGGCTTAAACATTCGAAAATGGGCATCGAACGACCGGGAACTGCTACGAGGACTTTCCGAGCAGGACATAAACGACAAGCTGCTACTAGGCGAATCGCAAACCTTCAAAACTCTGGGTGTGGTTTGGAATTCCTTTGACGATTCGATCCTATATTCCGTAAAAATTAATTCCACCGCCTCTCGAATCACGAAGAGAACAATCAGCTCCGAAATCGCCAAGATCTACGACCCCCTCGGATTATTGGCACCAGTGATCGTCCGAGCTAAGATGCTGCTCCAACGACTCTGGACTTTAAAAATTGATTGGGACGAATCTCTACCAGCTGACGTGCACACGGAATGGAGCAAATATTATGCACAGCTGCCATTATTGAATAACGTGAAGTTTCCACGTAAAACGATAATCAAGGCTGCAGCGGAAATGAATTACACGGGTTCTGTGACGCTAGCGAAAGGGCTTATGGGGCATGCGTTTACCTTCGCATCATCACTCCGGATGGTCATGTCTGGACACGACTCCTCACTGCAAAATCAAAGGTGGCTCCACTGAAATCACAAACCATTCCAAGGCTGGAACTGAGTGGAGCACTTCTTCTCGCATCATTGGCCACCACAGTCCTTCAAGCTTTACCTAGCAACATTTCTCGGACTGTTTACTGGACGGATTCTACAATCGTACTTCATTGGATCAATACATCACCCCATACGCTGAAAACCTTTGTCGCTAATCGTGTGACAGAAATTCAGCAGAAGACTCACACCTCAGATTGGCGTCACATTCCCACTGCCGATAACCCTGCAGATCTCATATCTCGAGGCCAATCACCCGAAGATTTCCTGCGACCAACCATTTGGCAACATGGTCCGGAATGGCTCCAACAACCAGAAAGATACTGGCCGACGTGGAACCCAGTACCATTAACTGAAATATCAGAGCAGAAGAAAGCAACATGTCTGGCCGTGACTCCCGCTGACCACAGTCTACTGGAGAGATTTTCTTCTTGGCCCAAGCTGATTAGAACTACCACTCGTTGCCTCCGATGGAGACAAAAACAGGATCGAGGGAGACCTCCAACCACACATGATTTAACCAATGCGCATAACAAATTGATCAAACTGTTACAACTCTGTTATTTTTCAGATGAAATCCGCACTCTCCGAACAGATCGAAATTCTGCAGTGAAGGGGAAGCTGCAACGACTCAATCCATTTCTCGACAAAGACGGGATGTTGCGAGTCGGAGGCCGACTCAGTCACTCATCAATGCCGTTCAGTCAGAAACACCCACTCATTCTACCCAAATCCTAAGTCACAGCGCTCATAATCGAGCATGAACACCTCATCAATGTCCACTCCGGAACTCAAGCTACCTTATACGCCTTAAGAAGATCTTATTGGCCTATCGACGGCCGTAGTCAAGTTTGGAGCACGCTGAAGAAGTGCGTCCGTTGCTGCCGAGCTAATCCACCTCCAGTGGATTACATAATGGGCGACCTCCCAGCTGCACGGATAACGGAATCTCGACCGTTTACCAACGTCGGAATAGATTATTGCGGACCGTTTTACATCAAAGAACGAAAGGATCGCAACCGACGCAAAACTAAGGTATATGTAGCAATCTTTATATGTCTTGCAGTCAAAGCAGTCCACATCGAGCTGGTCGGCGACCTCACTAGCGAGGCCTTCATTGCTGCTCTGCGAAGATTCATCGCTCGCCGAGGATTCTGTGTGACAATTTACTCCGACAACGGTACCAACTTCGTTGGCGCCAACAATGAATTACGAGAGCTCCGAAATCTCCTGCAATCCGACGATCATAAGGTAAAGGTTCAGTCCTTTTTAGCCGACCGACGGATCGAATGGCTCTTCATTCCTCCCAACTCACCTCACTTCGGAGGGCTATGGGAAGCTGCAGTGAAGACCTTCAAACGACATTTCAGGCGTGTCGCAGGTAACGAGCTCTTTACATTCGAAAATTTAAATACACTTATCATTGAAATCGAGTCTATGACTCCAGCATCATCTGATCCATTACAACACAGGCTGGGGATACATGGGAGGCAGACGTAGAGAGGACGGAGCTGCGAGCGTAATCGAAATCTCCGGTAAACTGGAGAGCCTGGGCAAGGGAGGTAACCAGAATGGAGGACTAGTGCCTGTGAGCGCAAAACGGGTGTGGATGCGGGTAGTCCGGCTTGGACAAGGAGGAGTTAAAGCAAAACATACCAAGTGTGAGGTTAGGACGGTGGAGTAGCCATATTAGGACGCGTGACAACAGCGCCGCTACACGGGCTACCTGAGGAACTACCCAGACGCAGCCATATTGGCGCGTGCGCCGAAGCGCGTTGCGCGGGCCACTTGAAAGTGACAGCAACTGGCAGAGTGGCAAGTGCTGACCGAGCGACATTTCCTGCCCAACGGGGAAACGGACGCAACCATGGCGAAAGAGAAGGAGGTAGAGGAAAACGCTAGGGGACGGAGGGAAACGGAACTGGCTGCGGAGCCGCCGCACGTTAGCACCTGGAGCGTGACGAAGGCGATGCCGCCAAAGGAGGGACCCTCCCGCTTCACGCTGTACAAGGAGGGAATATAGACTGAGGAAACAACAGAGGAGGAGGAAACCCCCGCCAGACAAGCACCCCGAGCGAAGAGAAAGAAGGCCAACGAATCCCCCGAACTCCCCGCGGACCCGGCTGAAGAAATGAGAACAGCCACAACGGCGGACATAGGAGCCAAACTGATTCGCCGGGCCGCCGAGGTGGCCAAGGCTGCCGAGGCACCCCGCAGCCACAAGGGCACGCAGGGGAAAACCCTGAAGGAGGCGGCGAGAACCATCACCGCGGCCGTGACAGAGATAGTGAGGAGAACGGACCCTGTCACCGACGTACTCGCTATAGCGCAAGGACGCATAGCAACACTGGAGGCGGCGGTAGAGGCACTCCGAAAAGAGCCGGCCTCGCGCCCCACCGCGGATGAGAGCAGCTACAGGGCGCGTCTCGCTGCAGTCGAGCACCATGTAGAGGAGATGAGGTCCTTGCTGCACCGACTGGAGGAACAACTGCAGGGAACAGAAAAAGGAGAAGGAAAGGAGGTCGCCCCTGCCGCGAACACGAGAGGGATGGAGCCTGGAGCCCCAAGCGCCCCAGCGCTCAAGGGAGGCCGAACGGCTGTCACCGAATGGCAGACCGTCGGAAGGAAAAGAAGAGGAAAGAAGAAGGAGGCAGGGAAGAAGCAGCCGGCGAAGCTGATCCCCGAGACAGGGGCGGAGAGCCAGAGGAAAACTCCGGAGAGTGGATTGGAGAACGCACGAAGAGGGGGAGGCAGGGGGCCCCTCCCGCGCGCGCCGCGAACGTCAGCGGTAACAATCACCCTGACGGACAAATCGAGCCAATCCTACGCGGAAGTGGTGGCTGCGGCCAAGGACAGTGTCTCCCTGACCGATCTCGGCATCAACACGATGAGGATGCGGAAGACCATCACCGGAGGTGTCATCTTAGAGGTCCCTGAGGACCAGGGATGGGAGAAGGCCGCAGCGCTCGCAGCACAGCTGACGCGGGCTCTGGACCCGAACGAGGTCCGCGTGGCGACCTCCTTCCGAGCCGCGGAGGCAAGGGTGTCCCTGATAGACATAGCGGCCACCAAGGCGGAAATCCAGAACACCCTGGCGAGGGAGAGCGGTTGCAAGCCGGAGGACATCAGGCTGGGAGAAATCCGCCCCGCCCGGAACGGACTTGGCACCGTATGGATACGAGGCCCTGCCAGTGCAGTGAGGAAACTGGCCCAGGCTGGAAAGGTCGCCATAGGCTGGTCGACGGCGAAGGTCGAAGCCATCGAACGGAGACCGTTACTGGAGATCCACGGCTGCAAGAGGCAGCGAGAAAGGCTCCCCGTCGCAAAGCGACCCTAAGCGCGCGAACAAGGAGGTAGGCACGGAGGAAGCCACAAACAAGGAAAGAACACCAAAGAACTGAGAATGCGCATCCTCCAGACTAACCTGGGAAGGTCAAGGCGAGCACAAGACCTGCTCCACCAAACCATCCGGGAGAGCACGGTCGCCCTAGCGGTGGTGGCGGAACCATACAGAGTTCTGGATGCCCCGGCGTGGGTCGGAGACACGGACGGAATGGTTGCCGTCGCCTGGACATCAACGCCCGGGGCGTTCGCCCACGGAGCCCTGCAGGAACGCGGCAACGGGTACGCCGCGGTCGAGTGGGCAGGGATGATGGTGGTGGGGGTGTACGTGTCACCTAACAGCGGACGGGCAGCGTTCGAAGAATTCCTAGACGGAGTTGGTGACTGCGTCAGGCGACGACTCCCCCGACAAGTGCTCGTCCTGGGAGACTTCAACGCACACTCCACGGAATGGGGGAACGCCAGGACCAACGCGAGCGGCCGCATGCTATCAAACTGGGCCGCGGGACTTGGACTTGTGTTAGTGAACAGGGGCTCGACCAGTACCTGCGTGACGTGCAGAGGGAGCTCCATTGTTGACATAACATGGGCCTCCCCCGAGGCATTCAGGCGGAAATCAGGCTGGAGAGTGGCCGAAGGGGTCGAGACGCTGTCGGACCACCTCTACATATTCATGGAGGTGGACGCACCTGGACCTGGAATGCCGACGACAAACGACGGGCGCGGCCCGCCGAGGGGGAGACACGCGCGCCCACCACCTAGATGGAAAATAAAGGAGAGGAATGAAGATCTACTCCGGGCGGCTGCTATAGCAACAGCTTGGAGCTGGGAGGCCTCAACATCGACGACCGAAGCAGACGTGGAAGAGGAGGCCGAGAACCTCCGCCAAGCCATGACAGCAATCTGCGACGCATCCATGCCACGAGCCACACCGGGCACGGTGCGAAGCAGAGCAGTTTACTGGTGGAACCCCGACATCGCGGAACTGAGGACGAGATGTGTCCGGGCTCGAAGACAGTACCTAAGGGCCCGCCGCTGGCTACGACGCGACGAAGAAGAAGTCTCCTTGCGCTACCGGACGTACCGCGCGCTACGGCGCTCGCTACAAAGGGAAATTAAAAAAGCGAAGGACCGTGCCTGGTCCGAACTGGTCGAAACAGTCGAGTCGGATCCATGGTGGAGGCCATACAGGACGGTGACACAGAAACTACGCGCGAAGGACCCCCTGACAACGGCGGAAATGGAACCTGCGCTGCTGACGCGGATCACCGGAACGCTCATTCCCCCACAAGAAAACAGAGAGGCGGAACGGCCACGGGAAACGACACGACCGCTGGAATGGAGGGACGACTGGGAAGTCACGGAGGAGGAGATATGGGAGGCAACCAGAAGAATGACCGCCCGCAACGTGGCACCGGGCCCGGACGGAATCCCTGGCCGGATCTGGGGGGAAGTGATGGGGGTCAGGGCCCCCAGACTCCGGCACCTCTTCACAAGATGCCTGAGGGAGGGAGTCTACCCCCGGGCGTGGCGGACGGCGAGGCTGGTCCTGCTCCATAAAGAGGGCCGACCGACGACCTCGCCGTCAGCGTACCGGCCGATATGCCTACTGGACGAGGTCGGCAAACTACTCGAGAGGGTAGTCGCCGTCCGGTTGGAACGACACATAGCGGGCCAAGTGCCAGGTTTGCACGAAAGCCAGTACGGCTTCCGGAAGGGGCGCTCGAGGATTGACGCGGTCAGACGCGTACGAGCGATTGCGGAGGACATGGTCTCCCGGAAAGGCGTGGCGCTGGCGGTTTCCCTGGACATCGTCAGTGCGTTCAGCACCATGCCATGGGACAGGATAGTGACGGCCCTGGAGCACTTCGAGATTCCCAGCTACCTCGTCCGATTGATCCGAGCCTACCTCGACGACAGGTGGTTGTGTTACACCAGTAAGGAAGGAGAGGAAAAGCGATCCGTTGAGCGTGGCGTCCCGCAGGGCTCGGTGCTGGGCCCCATACTATGGAACGTTGCGTACGACGAGGTACCACGATGCCCGCTACCCCCAGGCGCGGCCATAGTATGCTATGCGGACGACACCCTAATCCTGGTCGAGGGTCGTGGCTGGCACGAGACGCTGCGCATTGGCGGAATCGCAACGGCCTGTGCGACCCGTGCCGTGGACGAACTGCGCCTGAGTCTCCCCTGCGAAGTCGGAGGCCACCTGGTTCTTTGACAGGAAGAGGCGAGGGACACCACCGCCCGGCCTATGCATAAACATGGCAGGTAAAACCGTCCGGGTGGGATCACAGATGAAGTATCTGGGACTCACCATCGACAGCCAGTGGACGTTCGAGCCACACTTCGACTCACTGATCCCGAAGGTGTCAGCGGCTGCTAATGCCCTGTGCGTCCTACTACCGAACATCGGCGGGGCCGGAGACGCGGTGCGCCGACTTTACGAGGGCGTCGTTCGGTCACGAGTGATGTACGGGGCCCCAGTATGGGCGGACGACCTGATGGCAAGCCGTCGCAGCATTCTGCTCCTGAGAAGACTGCACAGAATGACCGCCATCAGAATCATTAGGGGATACCGGACGGTGTCGCACGCGTCGGCGTCCACCCTAGCCGCGTCTCCCCCGTGGGAGCTGCGGGCGCTGGCGCTCAAAAAGAGATACACCCGCCGGAGAGAATGGCACCCGGGAGAAGACCCCACCGAGCAGGCGGCTTCAAACGACACAGGAACCGCCGAAGAGGACACATGGAACCTGTGGCGATCCCAACTGATCAACGGGAGAAGCGAACACCGAGGCGCGGATGCGGTCCTACCAAACTGGAAGGCATGGAGGAGCCGCCACGGCCTCCCACTCACATTCAGGATGACACAAGTACTCACCGGACACGGCGTGTTCGGCGAGTTCCTGAAGAGAAAACGGCGAGATACGACAGACATCTGCCTCCACTGCGGAGAGGGCAGGGACACAGCGCAGCACACCCTGGAGCTCTGTCCGGCGTGGGAGCCGCTCCGCTACACCCTGCGGCACGCCGTAGGAGAAACGTTGACCCCCTCAGCGATTGTGGAAGCGATGTTGAGAGGGTCACAGGAATACGAGACCGTCCGCCTCTTCTGCGAGCGAGTTATGCTCGCGAAGGAGCGAGCGGAAAGGGAGAGAAAGAAAAACTCTCAACCCTGCAGGATAAGACGATGGAGAAGGATGGCAGTCAGACGACCCAGAGCCGCCCCGCCTCCACCGCAATGGACTACGACCAGAAGAAGTGACAGCACTAGGGGTAACGACATCCCCCTAACGCCTACTCAATAGCCGGCTCGAAATAGAGAACGCGTGAAGTGGGTGCAACTGAAGTTAATTCATAAGAGAATCCTGGAGCATCCCTGTCATACGCGTCGGGTGGTCATCGTGGAGCTTTAGTTGGTAAGAGTCCGACACTACTCTGCTGTTACGCAATTACTGGAACAGCGGAGTGTCCATGTGGATTTCTCCACGCAAAAAAAAAGAAAAAAAAATTTGTATGTGAGTTACTCTGGCTTATCAATATGCCGTGTTCAAAGTTGGCCAAGCTGAATACTGTCACAGGCCTCTATCTTCCTTAATAAGAGCTGTAGGGGATCGAACAATGAGACTACCAATATGTGTACTCGTTAATGTATTTGAAACAGATCTTGTCGCGAAACGATATCTATACAGACGTTTAGTCACACTTTATACTGAATCGTTTGCGATCACGTTCGTTTATTCATTATCGTCAGAAGAAGGCCAAAAGATACAAATTCGTCTTGTTTTACGGTTACATGTAGCGGCGCCATTGTTTTGCCCGGAGTTTATAATTCCTTACAATACCTCTTGATATTCCGAAGCAAAACAACAACATTGTTTGAAGCATATTCTAATTCTTGTGCCGCTACAGAGCTTTTTAAGGCATGGATAAATTGAATGCATCTTTGTTGAGTCTAGATGATCCAGAATGGCGAACTACCGCAGGTAGAGCAACTAATCGAAATATTAGACATGCACATATACGTAATATGTTTAACATGAATAGGAAATTGTTTTGAAATTTAACAATCATTGCAATAATTACATCGGTTCGAAAGTCGTATTACTAGATACTTATTGTAATATCGTAAAGTAATTCGAATTAGAAATCAGTTGAAAATAGAAAAACCGTGTACGCCGCGATTCTGTGGTTCGTTTACATTTAAGAGTGCCTACGTGACTAAAGGCACGTAGTTGGTAGTTCTTACATAGGTATGAGGGAAACAATAGACAACGGTAGAAGAAGGACGGTTTCGCTACGCAAGGTGAGTCGAAAAGTGTGCGTGTTGCGAGAATCAGAGCTAATTGACTCGTCGAAGAGTAGAGTCGTTAGAGGTATCGAGTCGTCGAAGAGTAGAGTTGTGAGAATTGATAGAGTTGTTAGAGGGAGAGAGTGTGTGTGTGTGTTAGATTCGTTGTGACGAGAGTGGTCAAATAACTGTAAAGTTATTTGATATAGATACGAGTATTGCATTTAGTTTCCCTTAAATAAATATCGTTTCCTGTCCAATTTATATATGTATTTTCAATTTAATATTAATAAGTTGCAAGTAATCGGGAAAAAATTTCTATCCTTATTTTCCGATATTACATTATTTTCACAGATTTCAATTCACTTATCCATTGATTGATATTAGGACAAATGAGGAACTTCGCATCTTATTAGATTAACAAATAAAATATATTGTTCCTGATAAATGGTATGCAGAATAGTATTGGAAATAAAAGACTGGTTTATATTACAGTTCAAGTGACTGATAGTAGGAAAGCAGTTATGGAAAGTGAGGCAACGTATTATAAAATTGAATCCCTAATTATAGCATGTAGATAGTATTTTGAGTGTGGACGGAGGACAAAATTATGCACATTCATTTTTCAATTCCAAGGAAAAACATCATCGATGAGTCAGTTGTCAAAACACGATGGAAACTGCTCCTTGTTAATTGAGCAAGTTTGATATAATTACACAAGCTAAAGATTTAACTTGAAATTTGTTTGAGGAAATTTATTTTTGCTTATACCTGATGTCAAGCGCGGTATTAAGTATCATGCTTTTATAACTATTGTTTTAAATATTTTTGTGTTGAAATATTGTCGTTTGGGTGTCTGTTTTGTACTGGAGGAGTACCCGAAAAAATTATACTCGTCGTGTACAGCTAAACAACTACAGACAGTTGATTCTATTCCTGGAACGCGTTGGATTCGTGTTTACATGGTACGTTGATTGGAATGACTTAGAGGTGGGATACTGGGAGTGTGAGTAATTATGTTTCAGCCAGAATTGGATAGAGAACGCGTTTAAGCGACGTTTAAAGATCCGCTTAAAATACACATGCTCTGGTAGTTTCTAATTGGATCGTTATAGATGTCGTATACTTTCTGCTAAATCCGTTTTTGGGAGACATTAAGATGAAAAAGGTCATATTTTTATCTCGTAATATAGTGTAAATTTCGATGATTTGGCTGCATTGGTTGATTTTATGTATCAGGGTGAAGTAAATGTGGTTCGAGAACAATTTTCTAGTTTTTTAACAACTGTTGAACTGCTTGCTGTCCTTGCCGATTCTACAGGAAAAGATAATGATAGTTTAGTAGAGGTATGTTTTTCAAAATTGTTAAATATGATTAGATATTTTCTGCTGAAATTAAAACAATACACTTGTATCACGTTAAACTGTGTTTCGGGACGACATTTTTATATCAACGTTATTGTTTTTGTATTCGTAATGACGCAATTTTATTTGATACTAGCGCTTCAAAAAAATAATTAAAAGTCAATAGATCTGTTCGTATATTTGATTTGAATGTAATTTAATATATTATTTTTACAAGATTTATATTCCATATACATATATGTCGGGTTAACATTAAGATTTAAGGCGCGTAACGATTCTTCGTTTGAGTTAGCCATCGTTTTACGAGACAGAGATTATATTTACGCGAATATGCAAGATTTTACAAAATATTATGAATATTGAGTTTAATGAATGATAAGATTAACAGACGATAATTTTAACTAATAATTAGATTAATGAGGTACGAATAATATGTCTTACGAATAATAAATTTAACGAATAATGAGATTAACGATTGATAGGTTTAACGAATAATGAATTTAATTAACGCTATTAACAATGTTTCCGGGGTTCAAAAGAATCCACGGTCAACAGTATAACTCTTTACTATGCGTAGAATAATTTTAAACACAAAAATACGATTGCTGAGACACTCGGTAAATTGGTCGATGTATCACTTTCCAAGGCGATCACACGAATGAATATCTGATGAAAATCTTTTTCGCTATACGACTGCATTTGTTTGTTATATGCTCGCTGGAGACATCGAGAAGGTTCCAATCGTTGTTGCTAGGCAATTTCTGTCAAAAGTTTGTTGTATACTCTTTGGAAACATCGAGAAAGATCCAAACGCCGTTACTCGGCAGTTTCTGTCTGGAGATTGATTCCTAATACAACGTGTGTCCCATTATATCGACATCTCTGAAGTACAATTCTATGTGATTTCTACGGAGAACAATACAACCGATCCACACCTTCGTCAGGCAAAACGTTTATCCCGTGACCGTCGCTACGTTCGGCGACCAGTTGTCACATCGAATCCACTTTCGCTTTCACAAATGTCAAACAATTACAAATGACAATTGCTTAATTACAGTTATGATAAAATCTAGGCTAAAGCATTAGAAGGCTTCCTCAAAATTGCAAAGGGAAGGCTCCGGTTTTCCTTTCATCTCCGACACGGCCATTCTATCACACGTCCTCGTGTGCAGTTAAAATACAGAGTTTTTTTAACATTAGACTCGGTGTAACTGATATTATTTACCATTCGATTAGATGTTCCAAATAAGTCAGGGGTCCAGTTCAACAACAAAGCTCTGTTCGAAGATTTGGCAAGCAAGGAAATGAAAGAGAACTCAAATTAGTGTTATAGTTTGTATTCAAAGTGCCAGTTGCACTCCGTAAGTCACCAGTCAGACCGCAATGACACGACGGATCATTTTCGACTCCGCACAAAGCTCTCAGATTGTTGGATCATATCACCACGTTGGGTGCATTACGAAAGGCAAAAGACACCAGTAAGGATATTATAGAAAGCGCAGGGCACCAGTGAGGATATTATAGAAAGTACAAGCACTACACTGGGAGTATTATAAAAGGCGCATACACTACACTGGGAGTATTATAAAAGGCGCATACACTACACTGGGAGTATTATAAAAGGCGCATACACTACACTGGGAGTATTATAAAAGGCGCATACACTACACTGGGTATATTACTATGACCACAATGCGGTATTAATAATTCCCAGAAATCAATGTGCTCGCATCGTTATTATCACTGTCGCTGTCATCACCGCAGACGTCCAACTCAGCAGGAATGTAACCATCTGGTATCTTTCTCAACTTGTCGTGTCTATCCTTATATGACCGTTTGCCATCTAGAGTTTTTAAAGTATATCTATCCCCCTCTAAAACTTCCGTTATCATGAATGGACCCTTGAATTTCGGATCTAGCTTCGTTTGGTTTCTTTCCTCGTTCTTACGTAACACAAAGTCACCGAGATTGAACCTAACTATCTTCGCTTTCGTTTTGTCAAACCTGTCTTTATCATAACTGGCGCAAGTCTCTATGTTCTGTATCGCCTGTTGCCTTACATTGGAGATGTCTACTTCTTTTTCCTCAATATTATCAGGCAACGATAAGCCGTAGGGCCTTGGTGCCTTCCCAATTAATAATTCCAGAGGACTTGATTTGGTTACACGATTGGTGGTGCAATTCAAAGCTAGTTGTATCTCGCCAATCTCGTCTTGCCAAGATCGCCCGGTCGTTTCCACCGTCGTTAACATATTCTTCAGCGTACTCATAATACGCTCTACCTGTCCATTGGCCCTACTCACACCGGTTGCTATTAAGTGAAGTCTAATGTGTCTATTCTGGCAGAAATTTGGGAAATCTTTATCCGTAAAACATCTTCCTTGGTCCGCCATTACCCGGCAGGGATTACCGAATAAAAATATAGCGGACTTAAGTGCTGTAATGGTGTTAAAGGAATCTAATTTACGGGTATGATACAGGTATACAAATTTTGTAAAAGCGTCGACCAAAACAATGATATACTCCTTCGAGTCATCCTTACCGCTTAATTTGCCCGTTATATCCATGTGTACCGTATGCCAGGGTATGCTGGTCTTAGGTATGGGATGTAGTTCAGCTTGTACTTTACCTGAACTAGCCTTCGAAACTCGACAAGCATGACAGTTCTCAACGAATTTGCGAACATATTTCGCCATTCCTTCGAACCAGTAATACTCGTAAAGTTTCTCAAGCGTTTTATCCCAACCTAAGTGCATAATGGACTGATGCACATGGTTAATGACGGACCACCTGAAACCCCTTGGGACAATGGGCAAGCAAAGAGTTCTGCCTTTTCTCTGTATTTTACGATGGAGTGTACCGGACCGTAATTCATACGTATTCGCAATATCTTCCGCGAGCTCTTCGTTTTGCAATTTACGGACGATCTCAGAGATTTGTGGGTCGCGACGTTGTTCTGCTAGCAACCAATCGTCGGAGATTTCAGATAGATCGATTTCTTTCTCTACAATTTTGTTGATCGTACGATGATCCAGATCTACGGGGTTTCTCGAAAAGAAATCTACATGGGCCATTCGTTTGCCTTCCCGATACATAATGTCAAAGGTAAAAGTTTGTAGGTAAGCCCACCATCTGTAAACCCTGTCATTTAAATGTACCTTGTTACTGGATGCCTTCAGAGAATTACAATCAGTGACAACAAGAAATTCCCGACCGTGCAGATAGTGACGGAAATTCTTGATGGCGTTTACCACTGCCAGCGTTTCTAACTCATAGGAATGATATCTAGATTCCGCAGGGCTAGTCTGCTTGCTGTAATACTCAAATACTCTATTTTTACCTTCGACCCTATGCATTAAGATAGCCCCAAATCCTTCGGAACTAGCATCCCTATGTAGTTCTATTGGATAATTGGGGTCAAAAATCATTAGCACCGGCTCATTGGTCAGAATAGAAATTACTTTTTGCCTGATTTTTTTCGTGTTTATCCGTCCAATTTATGTTCTTGCTACCGGAAGTGAGTGCATACAAAGATTTCATTACCTGTGAGAATTTAGGAACTAATTTTCGAAAGTAAGAAGCTAAACCAATGAATTGCCGGAGCTGTGTGACGGTCGTCGGTGCGGGTAAGGAGCTCAAGGCTTGTACTTTACCTTGGTTTGGACGGACTTCTCCGTTATGAATCACATAACCCAGATAAAGTACTGACGTCTTCAAGAAGGAGCATTTAGAAAAGTTAAAAGAGAATCCGGCGTTTACGAGGACGGCGTTTACGAGGAGAGGCGTATCTAGGACGGTGTTTAATCTTTCTAACGCCTGATCTATCGTATCGGCAATAATTAAGACATCATCCAAATAAACGACAACATATGAATAAGCAAGATCACCTAAGGCATTGAAAATGGCCCTCTGAAAAACAGACGGTGCATTCTTCAATCCGAACGGCATCGTCATCTATTCGTATTGACCATCGGGAGTAACGAACGCGATATATTCAGTCGAATTCGGGTGGATAGGGATTTGGTGGAACCCGCTGGCCATATCCAGGCTTATAAAGTATTTCGCACTTTTCAGTCTCGCGATCTGGTCAGCTATGAGAGGAAGGGGGTACCGATCCGCGACGGTGTTTTTATTTAATGCTCGGAAGTCTACAGATAATCTATCTGAACCGTTCTTTTTTTAACAAGTAATATAGGGCTTGCGAATGGTGAATTACTCGGTCTTATGATTTTTGCTCGGATCAGTTCGCCTATCCTCTCTCGAACTATTCTCCGCTCCTCCTCGCTGAGTCTATAAGGGCTTCGTTGCACGGTGACGTTGGGATCAATTAAACGAATTTCTAATTGGCCCGTATTTACACGATTTCGCGGGAAACCCGTAATAAATGACTCTTTGAATTTTTCGAGAACAGAAATCAATCGATCTTTATCGTTACCAACTACATCAGTGTCGACCTCGTTAATGTTGACCGCATCTTCCGCAACTCTGCTACAAGCGTTAACCATTTTTGTCTTACAAATATCGACACTGTTTCGTGTAACATTCACGTCGAAACCTTGGCTCAAAATTTCACGACCAATCATGATATCGTATTTTAAGTAATTATCAGCAAGGGCATGAAAAGTTATCTCCAATGTAAAACCGTTAATACATACAGTGGATAAGATCTGAGATGTACTGTTAACGCAAGTATTCCCTATGCCTCGCATTACTACTACATCAGTCGTTCGTTTGCCAGAAAATTTCGAGGCTACGGATTCTTTGATTAATGAGCATTCGGCTCCGGAATCGAAATAAAATGGGAACGACTCACCCAGATGACTTAATTTACCAGCTGGAGGCTCTACCACGCTGGAGTCGTCTCGACGTTCGTTCTTGAAGCCGGGTTTTCTGTTCTGCAGTTGCGGACAATCAGGTGCGATATGGCCCTCCGCGCGACACTTGAAGCAAACCACCTTGGACGATGTGGCTGGGCGGTTTCTTTCCTGGTGTCGTGTATCGTTCCGCTGTTCGCTATGCATCCTGGTAGCCCGATAGCTTGCACCGTTTGGCTTCGAGTTCCGTCGGTGAATTTCCTGGCGAAGATGTCAGCGTCAGCTCCTGGGGATTCGGTCTCCGACGGTCGTTCTCTGGATAGCCTTATTAACGCCGAGGCGGCTATCCCTTTGCCACCACAACGCGAAAGGAATTGTTCTGTCTTGTATCGAGTAGTCTCGGTCTTTGCTCCTTAGGCTGAGTTATCCGGTCCACGATTTTCATGAGTTGTTCCAAGGTGACACATGGGCTTGATCCCACTTCTGATGTCGGGTTAACATTAAGATTTAAGGCGCGTAACGATTCTTCGTTTGAGTTAGCCATCGTTTTACAAGACAGAGATTATATTTACGCGAATATACAAGATTTTACAAAATATTATGAATATTGAGTTTAATGAATGATAAGATTATCAGACGATAAGTTTAACTAATAATTAGATTAAAGAATAATAAGTTTAACGAACAATAAGAGGTACGAATAATATGTCTTACGAATAATAAATTTAACGAATAATGAGATTAACGATTCATAGGTTTAACGAATAATGAATTTAATTAACGCTATTAACAATGTTTCCGGGGTTCAAAAGAATCCACGGTCAACAGTATAACTCTTTACTATGCGTAGAATAATTTTAAACACAAAAATACGATTGCTGAGACACTCGGTAAATTGGTCGATGTATCACTTTCCAAGGCGATCACACGAATGAATATCTGATGAAAATCTTTTTCGCTATACGACTGCATTTGTTTGTTATATGCTCGCTGGAGACATCGAGAAGGTTCCAATCGTTGTTGCTAGGCAATTTCTGTCAAAAGTTTGTTGTATACTCTTTGGAAACATCGAGAAAGATCCAAACGCCGTTACTCGGCAGTTTCTGTCTGGAGATTGATTCCTAATACAACGTGTGTCCCATTATATCGACATCTCTGAAGTACAATTCTATGTGATTTCTACGGAGAACAATACAACCGATCCACACCTTCGTCAGGCAAAACGTTTATCCCGTGACCGTCGCTACGTTCGGCGACCAGTTGTCACATCGAACCCACTTTCGCTTTCACAAATGTCAAACAATTACAAATGACAATTGCTTAATTACAGTTATGATAAAATCTAGGCTAAAGCATTAGAAGGCTTCCTCAAAATTGCAAAGGGAAGGCTCCGGTTTTCCTTTCATCTCCGACACGGCCATTCTATCACACGTCCTCGTGTGCAGTTAAAATACAGAGTTTTTTTAACATTAGACTCGGTGTAACTGATATTATTTACCATTCGATTAGATGTTCCAAATAAGTCAGGGGTCCAGTTCAACAACAAAGCTCTGTTCGAAGATTTGGCAAGCAAGGAAATGAAAGAGAACTCAAATTAGTGTTATAGTTTGTATTCAAAGTGCCAGTTGCACTCCGTAAGTCACCAGTCAGACCGCAATGACACGACAGATCATTTTCGACTCCGCACAAAGCTCTCAGTTTGTTGGATCATATCACCACGTTGGGTGCATTACGAAAGGCAAAAGACACCAGTAAGGATATTATAGAAAGCGCAGGGCACCAGTGAGGATATTATAGAAAGTACAAGCACTACACTGGGAGTATTATAAAAGGCGCATACACTACACTGGGAGTATTATAAAAGGCGCATACACTACACTGGGAGTATTATAAAAGGCGCATACACTACACTGGGAGTATTATAAAAGGCGCATACACTACACTGGGTATATTACTATGACCACAATGCGGTATTAATAATTCCCAGAAATCAATGTGCTCGCATCGTTATTATCACTGTCGCTGTCATCACCGCAGACGTCCAACTCAGCAGGAATGTAACCATCTGGTATCTTTCTCAACTTGTCGTGTCTATCCTTATATGACCGTTTGCCATCTAGAGTTTTTAAAGTATATCTATCCCCCTCTAAAACTTCCGTTATCATGAATGGACCCTTGAATTTCGGATCTAGCTTCGTTTGGTTTCTTTCCTCGTTCTTACGTAACACAAAGTCACCGAGATTGAACCTAACTATCTTCGCTTTCGTTTTGTCAAACCTGTCTTTATCATAACTGGCGCAAGTCTCTATGTTCTGTATCGCCTGTTGCCTTACATTGGAGATGTCTACTTCTTTTTCCTCAATATTATCAGGCAACGATAAGCCGTAGGGCCTTGGTGCCTTCCCAATTAATAATTCCAGAGGACTTGATTTGGTGTCACCTAACAGCGGACGGGCAGCGTTCGAAGAATTCCTAGACGGAGTTGGTGACTGCGTCAGGCGACGACTCCCCCGACAAGTGCTCGTCCTGGCAGACTTCAACGCACACTCCACGGAATGGGGGAACGCCAGGACCAACGCGAGCGGCCGCATGCTATCAAACTGGGCCGCGGGACTTGGACTTGTGTTAGTGAACAGGGGCTCGACCAGTACCTGCGTGACGTGCAGAGGGAGCTCCATTGTTGACATAACATGGGCCTCCCCCGAGGCATTCAGGCGGAAATCAGGCTGGAGAGTGGCCGAAGGGGTCGAGACGCTTCGGACCACCTCTACATATTCATGGAGGTGGACGCACCTGGACCTGGAATGCCGACGACAAACGACGGGCGCGGCCCGCCGAGGGGGAGACACGCGCGCCCACCACCTAGATGGAAAATAAAGGAGAGGAATGAAGATCTACTCCGGGCGGCTGCTATAGCAACAGCTTGGAGCTGGGAGGCCTCAACATCGACGACCGAAGCAGACGTGGAAGAGGAGGCCGAGAACCTCCGCCAAGCCATGACAGCAATCTGCGACGCATCCATGCCACGAGCCACACCGGGCACGGTGCGAAGCAGAGCAGTTTACTGGTGGAACCCCGACATCGCGGAACTGAGGACGAGATGTGTCCGGGCTCGAAGACAGTACCTAAGGGCCCGCCGCTGGCTACGGCGCGACGAAGAAGAAGTCTCCTTGCGCTACCGGACGTACCGCGCGCTACGGCGCTCGCTACAAAGGGAAATTAAAAAAGCGAAGGACCGTGCCTGGTCCGAACTGGTCGAAACAGTCGAGTCGGATCCATGGTGGAGGCCATACAGGACGGTGACACAGAAACTACGCGCGAAGGACCCCCTGACAACGGCGGAAATGGAACCTGCGCTGCTGACGCGGATCACCGGAACGCTCATTCCCCCACAAGAAAACAGAGAGGCGGAACGGCCACGGGAAACGACACGACCGCTGGAATGGAGGGACGACTGGGAAGTCACGGAGGAGGAGATATGGGAGGCAACCAGAAGAATGTCCGCCCGCAACGTGGCACCGGGCCCGGACGGAATCCCTGGCCGGATCTGGGGGGAAGTGATGGGGATCAGGGCCCCCAGACTCCGGCACCTCTTCACAAGATGCCTGAGGGAGGGAGTCTACCCCCGGGCGTGGCGGACGGCGAGGCTGGTCCTGCTCCATAAAGAGGGCCGACCGACGACCTCGCCGTCAGCGTACCGGCCGATATGCCTACTGGACGAGGTCGGCAAACTACTCGAGAGGGTAGTCGCCGTCCGGTTGGAACGACACATAGCGGGCCAAGTGCCAGGTTTGCACGAAAGCCAGTACGGCTTCCGGAAGGGGCGCTCGAGGATTGACGCGGTCAGACGCGTACGAGCGATTGCGGAGGACATGGTCTCCCGGAAAGGCGTGGCGCTGGCGGTTTCCCTGGACATCGTCAGTGCGTTCAGCACCATGCCATGGGACAGGATAGTGACGGCCCTGGAGCACTTCGAGATTCCCAGCTACCTCGTCCGATTGATCCGAGCCTACCTCGACGACAGGTGGTTGTGTTACACCAGTAAGGAAGGAGAGGAAAAGCGATCCGTTGAGCGTGGCGTCCCGCAGGGCTCGGTGCTGGGCCCCATACTATGGAACGTTGCGTACGACGAGGTACCACGATGCCCGCTACCCCCAGGCGCGGCCATAGTATGCTATGCGGACGACACCCTAATCCTGGTCGAGGGTCGTGGCTGGCACGAGACGCTGCGCATTGGCGGAATCGCAACGGCCTGTGCGACCCGTGCCGTGGACGAACTGCGCCTGAGTCTCCCCTGCGAAGTCGGAGGCCACCTGGTTCTTTGACAGGAAGAGGCGAGGGACACCACCGCCCGGCCTATGCATAAACATGGCAGGTAAAACCGTCCGGGTGGGATCACAGATGAAGTATCTGGGACTCACCATCGACAGCCAGTGGACGTTCGAGCCACACTTCGACTCACTGATCCCGAAGGTGTCAGCGGCTGCTAATGCCCTGTGCGTCCTACTACCGAACATCGGCGGGGCCGGAGACGCGGTGCGCCGACTTTACGAGGGCGTCGTTCGGTCACGAGTGATGTACGGGGCCCCAGTATGGGCGGACGACCTGATGGCAAGCCGTCGCAGCATTCTGCTCCTGAGAAGACTGCACAGAATGACCGCCATCAGAATCATTAGGGGATACCGGACGGTGTCGCACGCGTCGGCGTCCACCCTAGCCGCGTCTCCCCCGTGGGAGCTGCGGGCGCTGGCGCTCAAAAAGAGATACACCCGCCGGAGAGAATGGCACCCGGGAGAAGACCCCACCGAGCAGGCGGCTTCAAACGACACAGGAACCGCCGAAGAGGACACATGGAACCTGTGGCGATCCCAACTGATCAACGGGAGAAGCGAACACCGAGGCGCGGATGCGGTCCTACCAAACTGGAAGGCATGGAGGAGCCGCCACGGCCTCCCACTCACATTCAGGATGACACAAGTACTCACCGGACACGGCGTGTTCGGCGAGTTCCTGAAGAGAAAACGGCGAGATACGACAGACATCTGCCTCCACTGCGGAGAGGGCAGGGACACAGCGCAGCACACCCTGGAGCTCTGTCCGGCGTGGGAGCCGCTCCGCTACACCCTGCGGCACGCCGTAGGAGAAACGTTGACCCCCTCAGCGATTGTGGAAGCGATGTTGAGAGGGTCACAGGAATACGAGACCGTCCGCCTCTTCTGCGAGCGAGTTATGCTCGCGAAGGAGCGAGCGGAAAGGGAGAGAAAGAAAAACTCTCAACCCTGCAGGATAAGACGATGGAGAAGGATGGCAGTCAGACGACCCAGAGCCGCCCCGCCTCCACCGCAATGGACTACGACCAGAAGAAGTGACAGCACTAGGGGTAACGACATCCCCCTAACGCCTACTCAATAGCCGGCTCGAAATAGAGAACGCGTGAAGTGGGTGCAACTGAAGTTAATTCATAAGAGAATCCTGGAGCATCCCTGTCATACGCGTCGGGTGGTCATCGTGGAGCTTTAGTTGGTAAGAGTCCGACACTACTCTGCTGTTACGCAATTACTGGAACAGCGGAGTGTCCATGTGGATTTCTCCACGCAAAAAAAAAGAAAAAAAAATTTGTATGTGAGTTACTCTGGCTTATCAATATGCCGTGTTCAAAGTTGGCCAAGCTGAATACTGTCACAGGCCTCTATCTTCCTTAATAAGAGCTGTAGGGGATCGAACAATGAGACTACCAATATGTGTACTCGTTAATGTATTTGAAACAGATCTTGTCGCGAAACGATATCTATACAGACGTTTAGTCACACTTTATACTGAATCGTTTGCGATCACGTTCGTTTATTCATTATCGTCAGAAGAAGGCCAAAAGATACAAATTCGTCTTGTTTTACGGTTACATGTAGCGGCGCCATTGTTTTGCCCGGAGTTTATAATTCCTTACAATACCTCTTGATATTCCGAAGCAAAACAACAACATTGTTTGAAGCATATTCTAATTCTTGTGCCGCTACAGAGCTTTTTAAGGCATGGATAAATTGAATGCATCTTTGTTGAGTCTAGATGATCCAGAATGGCGAACTACCGCAGGTAGAGCAACTAATCGAAATATTAGACATGCACATATACGTAATATGTTTAACATGAATAGGAAATTGTTTTGAAATTTAACAATCATTGCAATAATTACATCGGTTCGAAAGTCGTATTACTAGATACTTATTGTAATATCGTAAAGTAATTCGAATTAGAAATCAGTTGAAAATAGAAAAACCGTGTACGCCGCGATTCTGTGGTTCGTTTACATTTAAGAGTGCCTACGTGACTAAAGGCACGTAGTTGGTAGTTCTTACATAGGTATGAGGGAAACAATAGACAACGGTAGAAGAAGGACGGTTTCGCTACGCAAGGTGAGTCGAAAAGTGTGCGTGTTGCGAGAATCAGAGCTAATTGACTCGTCGAAGAGTAGAGTCGTTAGAGGTATCGAGTCGTCGAAGAGTAGAGTTGTGAGAATTGATAGAGTTGTTAGAGGGAGAGAGTGTGTGTGTGTGTTAGATTCGTTGTGACGAGAGTGGTCAAATAACTGTAAAGTTATTTGATATAGATACGAGTATTGCATTTAGTTTCCGTTAAATAAATATCGTTTCCTGTCCAATTTATATATGTATTTTCAATTTAATATTAATAAGTTGCAAGTAATCGGGAAAAAATTTCTATCCTTATTTTCCGATATTACATTATTTTCACAGATTTCAATTCACTTATCCATTGATTGATATTAGGACAAATGAGGAACTTCGCATCTTATTAGATTAACAAATAAAATATATTGTTCCTGATAAATGGTATGCAGAATAGTATTGGAAATAAAAGACTGGTTTATATTACAGTTCAAGTGACTGATAGTAGGAAAGCAGTTATGGAAAGTGAGGCAACGTATTATAAAATTGAATCCCTAATTATAGCATGTAGATAGTATTTTGAGTGTGGACGGAGGACAAAATTATGCACATTCATTTTTCAATTCCAAGGAAAAACATCATCGATGAGTCAGTTGTCAAAACACGATGGAAACTGCTCCTTGTTAATTGAGCAAGTTTGATATAATTACACAAGCTAAAGATTTAACTTGAAATTTGTTTGAGGAAATTTATTTTTGCTTATACCTGATGTCAAGCGCGGTATTAAGTATCATGCTTTTATAACTATTGTTTTAAATATTTTTGTGTTGAAATATTGTCGTTTGGGTGTCTGTTTTGTACTGGAGGAGTACCCGAAAAAATTATACTCGTCGTGTACAGCTAAACAACTACAGACAGTTGATTCTATTCCTGGAACGCGTTGGATTCGTGTTTACATGGTACGTTGATTGGAATGACTTAGAGGTGGGATACTGGGAGTGTGAGTAATTATGTTTCAGCCAGAATTGGATAGAGAACGCGTTTAAGCGACGTTTAAAGATCCGCTTAAAATACACATGCTCTGGTAGTTTCTAATTGGATCGTTATAGATGTCGTATACTTTCTGCTAAATCCGTTTTTGGGAGACATTAAGATGAAAAAGGTCATATTTTTATCTCGTAATATAGTGTAAATTTCGATGATTTGGCTGCATTGGTTGATTTTATGTATCAGGGTGAAGTAAATGTGGTTCGAGAACAATTTTCTAGTTTTTTAACAACTGTTGAACTGCTTGCTGTCCTTGCCGATTCTACAGGAAAAGATAATGATAGTTTAGTAGAGGTATGTTTTTCAAAATTGTTAAATATGATTAGATATTTTCTGCTGAAATTAAAACAATACACTTGTATCACGTTAAACTGTGTTTCGGGACGACATTTTTATATCAACGTTATTGTTTTTGTATTCGTAATGACGCAATTTTATTTGATACTAGCGCTTCAAAAAAATAATTAAAAGTCAATAGATCTGTTCGTATATTTGATTTGAATGTAATTTAATATATTATTTTTACAAGATTTATATTCCATATACATATATGTCGGGTTAACATTAAGATTTAAGGCGCGTAACGATTCTTCGTTTGAGTTATCCATCGTTTTACGAGACAGAGATTATATTTACGCGAATATGCAAGATTTTACAAAATATTATGAATATTGAGTTTAATGAATGATAAGATTAACAGACGATAATTTTAACTAATAATTAGATTAATGAGGTACGAATAATATGTCTTACGAATAATAAATTTAACGAATAATGAGATTAACGATTGATAGGTTTAACGAATAATGAATTTAATTAACGCTATTAACAATGTTTCCGGGGTTCAAAAGAATCCACGGTCAACAGTATAACTCTTTACTATGCGTAGAATAATTTTAAACACAAAAATACGATTGCTGAGACACTCGGTAAATTGGTCGATGTATCACTTTCCAAGGCGATCACACGAATGAATATCTGATGAAAATCTTTTTCGCTATACGACTGCATTTGTTTGTTATATGCTCGCTGGAGACATCGAGAAGGTTCCAATCGTTGTTGCTAGGCAATTTCTGTCAAAAGTTTGTTTTATACTCTTTGGAAACATCGAGAAAGATCCAAACGCCGTTACTCGGCAGTTTCTGTCTGGAGATTGATTCCTAATACAACGTGTGTCCCATTATATCGACATCTCTGAAGTACAATTCTATGTGATTTCTACGGAGAACAATACAACCGATCCACACCTTC